>NC_084799.1:158932101-159236476 GCF_963169125.1 Humulus lupulus
TATTAGGTTTGACTTCACTGCGTCAAATAATGAAGCTGAATATGAAGCACTCCTCGCTGGGTTAAGATTGGCAAAAGACATGAGTATAAAGGTGCTGGATATTTATAGTGATTCACAGCTGGTAGTGAATCAGGTCCTAGGGGAATATCAAGCACGAGGCCTCAAAATGGTGGCCTACTTAAACAAAACTAGAGATCTGTTGGCTCAGTTCAAGAAGTATACCCTCCAACAAATACCTCGGGATCAGAATTCGAACGCAGATGCCTTAGCCAAACTCGCAAGCGCGAAAGACGTTGACACTTTGAATATTGTGCCAGTAGAAAGATTGTGCGAGCCAAGCATACGAGCAGACGAAACCAATATGGAAATCCAGACGGAGGATAAATGGATGGCACCATACTTGGAGTATCTTACAAATGGTGTACTACCAGCAGATAGAAATAAAGCCAGAACTCTCCAAAGACAGGCTGCTAGGTATATACTGGTCGATGGTGTTCTGTACTGAAGAGGATATTCCATGCCACTGCTCAGATGTATTACACCATAAAAGGATAAAGAGCTGATGAAGGAGGTACATGAAGGCTTCTGCGGGGATCACGTTGGGGGGCAAAGTTTGGCAAAAAAGATTCTAAGGCAGGGTTATTTCTGGCCAACAATGAACGAAGATTCAATGGAGTTTGTGCGAAAATGCGATAAGTGTCAAAGATTTTCCAAGATCCCACGCGCAGCTCCCAACGAGTTAAAGCAGATGCAGAGTCCTTGGCCTTTCGCAGTATGGGGTATAGACTTGATTGGATCCCTGCCAACGGGAAAGGGTGGAGTAAAATATGCAGTCGTAGCAATTGACTACTTCACCAAATGGGCCGAAGCTGAGCCGCTCGCTACCATAATGACCAAGAAAGTTCTTGACTTTGTCATCAAGAACATTGTTTGCCGATATGGTTTGCCTCAGAAAATTGTCTCAGACAACGGCACCCAGTTTGACAGCGACTTATTCACAGACTTCTGCGAAAGGCATGGAATTGTCAAAAGCTTTTCTTCAGTCGCACACCCACAAGAAAATGGGCAAGTCGAAGCAGGGAACAAAACACTTAAAGATACCCTAAAGAAAAGACTTGAAGACGCTAAAGGAGCATGGCCAGAATAGCTGCCTGAAGTACTCTGGTTGTATAGAACTTCTCATTGAACAACAACAGGCCATACCCTGTTCTCCTTAGCATACGGGTATGAAGCTATGTTGCCTGTCGAGTTAGATCCGCCTTCACATCGAAGAATAACATACGACCAAGACCAGAGTAGCCAATTGATGATGGAATCCCTAGACTCAATTGAAGAGAAACGGGAAAGAGCCCAACTCCGAGTAGCTGCGTACCAGCAAAAGGTCGCCCGGTATTTTAACTCGAAAGTGAAAGAAAGGAAATTCAACATCAGAGACCTAGTACTACGACGAGTTTTCTTAAACACCCGTGACCTAACTGTTGGAGTGCTCAGACCAAACTGGGAAGGACCTTACCAGATTGAAGAAGTCCTTCATCCAGGCACCTACAAGCTTGCACGCTTAAATGGAGATCTCGTTCCACGCTATTGGAACGGAGAACACCTGCGCAAGTATTACCAATAAACAGTCCTTTTTAAAGAACTGGCTTGTATTAATTTTTACTTTTTACATGTTTTGAAAAAGGGTTAGCCACGTTGTATGGCTACTCGCTTATAAGTGTAAGATCTTTTAAAGATCACTCGTAAAGACATGTTTAGTCCATTTTTAATACGAGAATTATAAGGGATTGTGCGCAGCCAGTCATTCTTGCCAACCTTTGTAAATTTATTTTTACAAGTATTTGTTCATTACGTGTGTTGTTTTGCTGTATTATAAGTGTTACGTTTCCTACCGAGCAGTAATGTTCGCACAGGTCGTGGTCAAGGCAAGTGACCAAGGACTTAAAGCTCCTTGATCACTTGGGGGCATATAAGATACATCGATAGCAAAGCATACCAAGAGGTATGTAAACACATGAACAAAATGAGTGAAAGCATGCTACGGTACTTAGATTATTTTTCAAAATTTATATTTTTTTAAATCAATCCAAAGTACTATGCTAAGTTCAGTCATGCGAACAGATGTTATAATAGATAGAAATATTATAATATCAAAAGGCATTCTTTTACACCGCGAGCAGTACTGCTTGGATGTAATTGTTTAATTAAAAGTAAAAAGTTTCCCTTGCAACAATAAAAACAAATTGTCTTTACAACGCGACCCGTGGGCCATGAAAACGAAATAAAAAGAAAAAATTTTTAAGGAGTTGGAGGGTCCTGAGGGTTGGGAGGAATGCCTTGGTCAGCCGAAGGACCAACTTCAGCATCAGCACCATCGATCCCCCCTGCCAGAGAGATCTCTGGAGAGGAAGACACTTTCGCCTTTTCTTCTTCCTCCAGCCGGAAGGCGCACTGCGCCATCAGAGTCCTCTTCAAACACTCAAACAGGTAGTTGAAGCTAGCCTCCCAGTTGTGCTTCCAGAATTCATAGAAACAAAGGTGAGTGGCCTCCTTGTACTTCTTCAAATTCTTGGCCCCAGCCTCCTCGAGCTCCTGCACTTGTTTTTCAAGCTCCCCCGTCTCCTGCCTACTAGCGATCAGATCAAGCTCAAGCTGAACGCATGCTTGAGTGTTGAGCCTGGCACTTTCCCTAAATTTTTCCCGGGATTCGTTAGCTTTCTTCAAGGCATCTTGGGCGTCCAAAAGCTCCTTGGTGAGAGTAGCTTTGTCCTCGCACAGTTGTTCATTCTGTTTGGACAGCTCCTTATTCTCCTCGAGCAGCTTGTTGTAGTTAGCCTTAAATGCTTGCTTAGTCTCGGCAAGCCTGGAGTCAAAGTTCTATCCCCGAGATACCAACGTTCCAACACGATGCCAGCCAGCAATTAAAGTTAGCAGCCCCTGAAGACAGAGAATAAGATAAAGTAAGAACAAGAAATCAGAAATAAATGATAAAGTAAACAGGAAATAACTTATGTTAACTATCTCGTTCAGCCCTCTGTTGACGACCTGATCAGCCTCCATGGAGGCAGTTTCAGTAATGGCTTCCTAGCTACGTCTGTGCTTCGAAAGCTTATATATCCTCTCCCTGCCTGAGCCGACCACGAAGCTGGACAGGGAGCCTTCAGATGAGGTGTTCAATGCCTCCCTGTTAGGAGCCTTGGAAGAAGACTGTGGATCAATAGGAGTGGGAGTCATCTGCCTGGAGGAGGGTGGAGGTGGCGAGTTCTCCTTGGAGGGGGCAGTGGCCGGAACATCGTCTGTTCGGGCCTTCTTCGAGGGAGTCTTGCTGCTTTCCCCTCGAGCCCTCTTGCTATCCTTCTTCGAGACAGAAGAGGCAGCTGCAGCCTGGTAGTGCTCAAAAACGTCCTCGGAGTCCATACTTGCACAAAAGGAAGCAACGCAAACAGTAAGACTAAATGGTCATGCAGGATAAAAGAATAAAAGTAAAAGGATTACAAGTAAAGTACCCGCGCTATAACTACTGGTCGTTACATTATTTACTAAACTACCTCGTTCCTAGATGAAATCTGGATTTAAGGAGGGAGGGACGGCAGGTTCCCTGATCGTAACCCTAGTTGGTCTCCTCCGCAGAGGAGACGCTTAGGATTGCTGCTCGGGTTCCACTTCGGCTTGGGCATTTTTCGCTGAAGGATCGTTCGTCGCTGGTTGGGGATTCCAGAGGCCGACCAGCCTAAGGTTAGCCTCAGTAACTAAATTTTTGACACTCTTATCAGCATTCGACATGCTGGCTAAGAATGCTGCCCTTGACTCCATCCCTGGGGTTGGGATTGGACGTAACCATGGGCCTGGGACACAGTGAAATGTGAAGACATTGTGGAAAAAAAACACTAAGCGAAGAAGCTAGTGACGTAAGAATTTTTACCTCCTCGGGTGAAGGCCAAGCTGTCTACGGCCAAGTCGGGAGTAAGGAAGTATTCCTGGTGGTACCACCCCAAATTGGAGATGTGAGTAGTGTCAGACAAGAAAGTGCGCCCGGTTTCTTGATGACAAAAGTGGAAGAACCCCGTGCCTTCTTTGTTAGGTTTGGACTTAAGGTCAAAAAGAAAGTTGACCTCATGGGGAGTGGGCTCTGGCCAATTTTTGAGTTTGTAAAGGATATAGAGTGCGGCCAGCATTCTATACCCATTTGGAGTAATTTGGAAGGGGGCAACTCCAAAGTAATTTGCCACCCCTTGAAAGAATGAGTGGAGAGGCAAAGTGGCACCTGCCTCAATATAAAACTGCGACCAGGCGCTGTAGGCCCCGCCTGGCAGGTTGGCCCTCTGGTCGATGGAAGGTCTGACCAGGGTCACCCCTGTCAGTTTATACTTATTTAAGTAGTTGGCAATCATCCGGATCGTCACTCTACTCTGGGGAACAACATGCCACTCGACATCCGACTGAGCAGCGTGTCGAGGACGGGCATGCCTTTGTACATTGGCATCAGGAACATTTTCACCTCGACCACTGGTCGAGGGGGCATCAGCAATAGGCTGGCGTGAGGAGTTAGGGATTTTCCTTTTTTGAGCTTTTGTTTTTGTTCGAGCCATTCTTTGGATTGGAGCTGGAGAAGGGTTTGGGCTAGGGCGAGAGAAAGGGATATCTGGTATCAGAGTATAGGGGTTTTCTTTGCCTTCAAGCAGCTGAGCTAGTAAGTCATCTTCAATGGGTCTTTCTCCTCCCCAAGGGTCTTGCATATGAACTACAAACAGACAAAGGAGGAGATAAGACACATGGCCTGCGGAGTTACGTGGGAGATTGGGATAACGTTGCTCGCATCTATTGACCAGCAGCATCCTACCCATACACTAAGTTTGGTGCTAGCAGTTTGAAAAATGGATCAAAAAGGGAATAAAATGTTTTATGAAAAGGAACTTTTTCAACTCCTAAAGGGCGGGAAAAAACCCAGTTTTTTCAACTAGCTTAAAGATTGAATTTTTACGTCGATCTTATGCCCTAAGCCTATGATCATTACTATCGAACTAGCTCCTAACTTATATAAAGCAGAAATACACTCTCTTACCAAGCATCAGATGGTTTATACAAAATCCTCATAAAATTCTACTAAAAAATACAGGAAATCACAGAGCACTTGGGCAAAGATGGAGATTCAGAAAAATAAAAAATTTGAGTCGGAAAGATCTTCGGCAGGACGTCTGAATGGTTTCGAAATTCTGGGCTCTGAAGCAAAGTTCTTGAAGTTCTTGATTGGAATGGTGAGTAAAGAATTATAAGAAATATAAAGAGGTTACTTATAGAGGCTAAAGTATAGCAAAAAGTGGCAATCATGACTTTCCCATTTTCGAAACGTGGGGGAGTGTATAAGCCGTCGAATTGATTTCTTGAAAACTGAAAAGGCTTGATTAGACATAATTATGTCATGATTTTAAAAAATGCACGAGGATTCTGACAGATTTCGTGGGTCATATGAACGGTTGTTTCCCTAAAGCTTTTATATTGCTGGTCGCATTAAACATACTTAGAGGGCAAATGTTATCCAAAAGAAGGCATGGATGACATGGCAGACGTTTGGTACACGTGGCTGACACCTGGCGGAAGTCTTGTTCAACCATTGACCAGAAAGATTTATGTGGCGCAACGCTCAACCGTTATATACGAACAACTTGGTCGTACACTTGTTATATTTGGAGAAAATCTTATGCGGTTATGATCATATTCGAAATTATCTCCCATGATTTCCTGAGTATCCGATTATTTAGGAAAGAATATCTGTAACAAATTAATGTAATCTTCCTTGAGCCTATAAATAGAGAAAGATAGCTCAAGGAAGGGACTTTTGGGCTTTCTAATTATCTGAGATTAGAGCTTTACCAGTGTATTAGAGCTATCATATTTGGTATATTGTTTTGTTCTTCAAATTTTGGTGAAACTCATTGAACCCAAGTTCTTTGATCACTCCTTGGAAATATTATATCAATAACAACTCAAGTGGACGTAGGTTATTACCAGATTCTAGGGCCGAACCACTATAAATTCTTGTGTGCTTTACTTTTTTTGTCATTATTCTCATTTCAACATATCTGTCCACATCAAGCATTTTTGACTCCGTATCAGTTGACCAAAATCAGGGTCAACAGAGACCCTATAGTTTTCCAAGTTTTGGAAAGGGACCAGAGAATGAAGAGAACAGAGTGAACTTTGGAATTACTGATTGATTGCAGATAGGATAGCAATCTGAGGGCTTAACAGTTATGTTAAGGGATTAGGCGTTAAATGTGTAAACATTTGGGATATTAAGGAAAGTGTACTCTTTGATGAGATAGTCACGGTAGTGGATGCTAGAGTACAGCTAAGGTGACACGGCATAGGATATGGTAAGATAAAAAATCAAGGAGTACTATGCAAGGTAAAGAAGTGAAATATGGTGGATACTACGGTTTAGTATTGGTTCAGGGAATGACCAAAGAGGTTATTGGAATTCTTAAGGCAGGAGTGTCTGCCTATCTGAAAGGACATAGGAACTTGTAAATTGTTAACTTTGGAATACAAAGTTCCAGGATGAAAGATTTGTATCTATCCAAGTGGGTGCAGACAAGGAAAAGTATGTTATTCTGGGAAAGAAAGGGGAGTTCTGACTTCTGATTCAACAGGAATTCTGAGGTTGTACCAAGGGTTAGGCTGAGGGCCTATAAGCTTATTTCACCCTGGTAGGGGTGATGACTCGTAAGTATTTCTGGCATCGAGAATAAATCAATGAAGCGATCGTTGTGAACTAAACAGACTGTGGAGTTTCTGCAGATCTGATGTGCAAACAAAAGTTAAAGAAAGTATGGTTATCGGACAAGATCTTGTGGAACAAGATTGTTACTCACGCTTGATCGTTGGACCTTCGGAATTATAGTCAGAGGTATGAGGTTTACTATCTGAAGTGTTCGAGTAAATTTCGAGGACAAAATTATTATAAGGAGGGGATAGTTATAACGACCCAAAATTACTAATAAGGCTTAAGGGCATTGATTAGTGTGCCAAGAGAGCATAATTGGAGATTATGTGAATTAATGGTGAGAAAGCATGTTTATGAGTATTGGATAAGCATGCGGGTCCTGTTTGGTTGGTAAGGGCATAATTGTAATTTTTGCCCGTTAGGGCATAAATGTGGTTATTTGTGATAAACTGTTGAGACCACACTATTATGTGGATATATGTGTTTGCAGCTTTCGGCACGAGGCGATCCTAGGGTGCAAGTAGTGGGAAAGTCACAACGGGACCTGATACCTGACTTGGGACAAGTCAAGGGGTACTTCAGGTGTTAGGTGGTTATTTGGGTTATCATGATATGGAAATAAATAATTTGAGATATATTTGTGATTTGGAAGCCTAGGTGGAAATACCGGGGAATTTTACTATTTTTCCCTCAGGGATGTTTTCGGTACCCCGAGCCTTGGGATTGACTTGGCTAAGTTAGGATAGGATAGACAAAAACTTAGAAATTGGTGGAAACATCAGGAACCGACCGTCCCCTCTCCTTTTTCTTTTCTCTCAAAGAAAACTATCAAAAACTAAGGGGATTAGCTTGAAACACAGGGAAATTGAATGGATGATTTGGAGGATTAACTCAGTGGAGGCTAAGGAATCTAACTAGAAACTAAGGTAAGAATTGAATGACATATTTGATCAATTGATTATGTGGTTTTGGCGCTGAGTTCTAAGAGTTCTTAGGTTATCAATTTCAAGGTTGAATTAAGGCAGAAAGCTTGGGTGTTAGCTGAGGAATTGCTTGGAGGATTGAGTCTTCAATGAAGGTAAGCTTGAATTGATGATCTAATGTTTGAATTTCAGTGTTTTCTTGACTGGTTTTTGGATTCTTGTATGTGTGGGTTGCAGAAGTTAAAGTGGTGTTTTGATGGGTTTCTAGACTAGATTTCTACTAGCTTGTGTTACTGAAATCATGCAGGAATGTTTGTGGTAATTGGAGTATGTTATTGGGATGATTATGAGAGGTTTTGAGTGAGGTTTGAGAGTTGAAAATGGTGGTTTTTCTGGGTTCGAAGGGGTCGGGCCACATCATAGTTCTTGGTGAGCCATGTGAATATGTTGGGACTAAGGGCTCCCTATAATTGTATGAATGTCACGAGGTGGTATTATGCCATGGGGACATGTGATGAACGGCCTAAGGGTGCCAAAATCAATACTTGCACACAGGGCGCAGCTCAGCCACTAGTAGCTGAGGACAGCTTATTAATCACTGACCTCGGTTAATCTAGCTAGAGTCAGTGGGTATAACAGTGGGCTTGGCCTAAGCGAGCCATAGACAGTGTATTAAATAGAGGGTGCGGCCTACAGGCGTTAACTCTAGTTGTTGCATGACTTGTATTCCATTGTTAAATGTGTGTATGATATGCTGAATATCTGGATTTAGATCATTGATTATTGACTGATGTCCTAGATTGAATGAATGCTAGTCTTGCTAGGTAATTGATTAATGTCTTGTAAATCATTTGGTCGTGCTCTGTAATCCATTTAGTTGTTGATACATATTATGCTATGATAGTATGTTTTCTTGCTGGGCCTCGGCTCACGGATGCTATGTGGTGCAAGTAAAGGCAAGCGTAAGATGAGTTGACCATGAATTGGACAGCTCTGGGGGCGAGGTGTACATTGTCAGCTACTCAGCTGCCACGATCGAGGATTTGTATAGGGACGGGAACCCAAAACGTGTATTTTTCCATTAGAGTGGCTTGGTTATTTATTTGTTTTGGAAATTCTGTAATTACGTTATTTAAACCTTGATTTGGGATCCCATGTTCCAAACATGTATTTTAATGAGAATTATTTGTTTATAACCAAAATATTTTAAACCTAACCTGTTTGTGTCATTAGATTCACATTTTTATTTAAATGACTTGATTAGTAAGGCATGCCCTATTTCAAACACACAGTGTAACGGTCTTGGTTATCCAGGGTGTTACACTGGTAATGCACCTAGGTCAGCATACACTGCTATGTGAATTGTTTGTATTATATATTTAAAGTTATGCATTTACTCCAATGAATTGTTATATGCTATGTGTGTGGAGCTTTCTTGCTAGGCCATGGGTCATGGGTGTTCTATGGTGCAGGTAAGGGTAAGGGAAAGTCCGATGTAGCATGAGTTGGAGGGCTTGGAGCGGCGCATACATGCTTGGCCTACCTGGCCTCCACGTCTAGGATAGTTTTGAGGAAAATTGTACAAATTTTTTATTTTTTCGCTTAGGTCGATTGTACCCAATGTAAATATGTTTTGAAACAATGTTTTGGGTTCCCAATGTAATGCTTTTATAATTTTAATGAATGTCCAAACCTTTTATACTTAATTTTCATTAAATTAGTCTTTAAGTTGATTCAATCACACTTTTCATTCTTATTCCTCGATTAGCGAGCTAATGGCACATTTTAAAATCACATGGTAAAGGATTTAGGGAAGTAGAGTGTTACACCTATTGTGTTCTTCTTCCAAGCCTGTTGAAGACACTATTACCCTGCTTATCCCCCAGAGTTTTGACTATTTGCTCGATGGACTACCAGGATGGTCCAACATGTTAACTATGTTGTTTGGGCAACCTTGGTGGGACAAACAATCCTTCCAGTGTGCGCTACCTTGGTTGGATAAATGGTCCATCGGGCACGTGCTGCTTTGGTGGGATAAATAACCCTTAAGGGTACTCATTGTTTGGGGTCCCATGTTGCCTCTTCGACCCCGTAGTTACAACACTACATTTTTACCAAGCGTATGGACTTGTTTCTCAACACTTTGTCCTTTCGATCCACGATTGCCACTAGTTTCTCCTCATAGCATAGCTTTGGATTGACACTTAATTCCTAATAGTTGAGTACATGATTGGGTTCATCGATATATTTCCTTAGCATGGATGCATGAAACATGTCATGTACTAGAGATAAGGCAGGTGGGAATGAAAAACAGTAAGTTGCTTCCTCGATTCTTTCTAGTATCTCAAAAGGTCCAAAATACCGCAGGCTGAGCCTTCCCTTTCTACTGAAATGCATAGCCCCTTTGAACATCACTAATTTCAACAACACCTTATCTCATACTTCAAAATCCAAAGGCCTTCTTTGCCGATCTGCGTACTTGCATTGTCGATCAATCGAAGCCTACAACTATTGTCATATCTTTCTAATATCTTTGGTAACTTGATCGACCTCATTAGAACCCAAGAATTTTTTTTCTCCTGCTTCATGCCAATGCATTGGGGATCGACATGTTCTCTCATAGAGAGCCTCATATGGTGCCATATTGATCGAGTAATGGTAGCTATTATTGTAAGCAAATTCTATTAATAGGATGTTTTCATTCCATGACCCTTGGAAGTTAGGTACGCACGTTATCAACATATCCTCTAGGGTTTGGATGCTCTACGTACTTTGTGTTATATTATTTCATATAATATAATATTAGATTAAATAATGTGACAAAATGTGATTTGTCACACAAATGTGATTTGTCACATCTTGTAACATATTATTGAGAGTCACAAAATTACACACATGTGTGTGCCCAAATGTGACATATTTTGGAGTTACAAAATCAGTTACAAATTTGTAACTCCCAAATATTACCCAATAATGTGTATATTATATGTTACACATTTGAGATTGGATTTCACAAAGTCATGATGATATATGACTGTTGGAGACATGTTTTTAACTCCCAATAGGTGTTTGGAGGTTACAAAATCATGTGCGAAAGGATTTGGGACGTTTTGAAAAATGACTTTTTTGTGCTGAAAATGGCCTATGGCCGCGGCCTGGGGGACAGAAGCTAGTGACCGCGGCCAGTGAGGCTGACAGTCTATGTGAATTTTTAGTTTTTTCCAAATTGAACGGTTCTAACATCCCAAATAACTCCCAAATCTCCATTTTAATTCCATAAACATCCAATTAAACATTGGTAACAGCCATGAGGGTTGGTGGAATTTGAAATTCAAAGGGGTATCTAAAACTCTATAAATAGGAGCCTAATGCTTACTTGTAAGACACTACCATTTTTCATCCACAAAGCACTTGGCTGAAAAATACACCAAAAGGTTTGATAATTCCAGAGAGCTATTTCCTTGAGAGATCCCTTAGTGCTTAGAGAATAGGGGGAAATAAGCTTTTGGACAAAGGTCTTGAACCTTGTTCAAGTTGGTGATCCCCACTACTCTACACTTTGGTTGAGTGTGAGAGTTTGTTTGTGTTTTTATTCTTTTGTTCTTCTTATTTACTTGTATTATTATAGTATTGAGTTTGTAATCTTCTTCTTCTACATCTTTCTATTTACTTGTATTTTGAGCAATTGAGTTGTAATATTTATTTAATCAATTATCTTGTCCATTGTATCTTTGCATAGAGTTGTAGTTTTGGTTTTTCCATATTTCCATTGAGCAATTATAATATATATTCTCTAACAATCAAAAGCTTATGTTCCTTTTCAATGGAAGGAGAAACCATGGAGATCATATGAGGATCCAACTTTGAAAAGATGGTAAGATAAGGTAATGCTCTTCTTTGGTTTTCTTAGAAGATCTAATGGTTTCATAGAGTGATAGAAATGAGAAGAAGAAAAAATTTATAAATAAGGTTCATTGTTTTCTAATCTTCTTTGTATATAGTGGTTAGATTAGAAGATAATATAATATCTTGAGTTTTTGTTATATGTGATTAATGTGTAAACAATCTAGTATATTATTGTGTAATATGCTAGCATGTTATAGAATTGTCTTATTATGAGATAATGATAAATTATTAAGATGACAATTTTATGGGTTTTATATGACATGCCTATATATTGATTTTGTGAATCAATAGAATACATCAATATGTGGATATGTGAATTATTGTATGATAACAATATTATTATGGGATTAACAATGCATGCTAATATGATTGATATATGTTGACAAATTGTGTGAAATTTCTTTGAGACATAATTATGTTAATATATAAATTTATATTGATTTATACATGAGAATTATCATGATTATTATGATATGCCATATAATATGATTATTAAGGTGATGATAATGTAAATATGTTTATCATATATTATTGCAATGTGATGAGTTACCACTTATTTGATAAATAAAGAGAATTATTTGAGAAATTAAACTTCTCATTTAAGTGTTGACCATCTCATTTTTATGAGATAAGAAAAGATGAACCTAAGGGGGTTACATCTTTTAATGGTTGTGTCTTGTCATTGCAAGAAAAATGGATCAAGGTGGATTAAAAAATTTTGGGATGACATGTTGACTCAATAGACTTATAGTCTAGAGTGTGGCCAAATGAAATATATTTGAGAATTATTTAGTGACAATAATTCTTAAATATTCAATGAGGAGACATTTTCAAAATTGGAGAAGCAATTTTGAATCTTTACATCAATGGTGAATAAAAGAGAACTTTATTCATTTTGGTTAAAGATGGTGATATGTTTAAATTAATCTCGATGAGGAGATAATTTTAAACAAAACATACGAAATCAAAGTGTTTAAATAAATTAATGAGGGTTTATTTTCTTTGATTTAAAGTGTTTAAAAAATTGACATTTTCATTTTGATTTTGATGAGAAAATCAATGGATGTCAAATTGATGTTTTCAAAAGAATCTCAAAGAGACTCTTAGAAAATACACAAAAGTTGTTTAAGTGATTTTGAGATTATTTAGACAACTAAAAGTAAAAGTTGCTTTGAAAGAAATGTGTCTTGCTTTAGCAAGTAAATGAATCAAGATAAACATTGAGGTTTTTATCTTGATCTATTAAGTGTTTATCATGAAGCTTAATGACTCACAATGAACTTTGAGAATCATAGGTCTAGATTTATCTTGGAGGATAAATGACTTATTAGAAATGAAGAGATTTCTATTTTAAAGTGATACTTTATTGTCACTATGTGAGAAATGTGGGGTGATGCTCTAAAGTTAATCAATATATTGTTAATTAATTGATTAATTTGGTCATTCTATCAAATAGGTGATTTGGAATTCCACATTCTAAATCACATTGGCTATATGTGTATAGAATGGATAAATCTAGACATGCTTGTTGTCTAAAGTTAATGTTTGTAATATTTTTATTCAAGAAGGAATCAATTTAAAACATAAAGGAGAATTTTAGAAACAAAGAGGTTTCTAGAATTAACATTTAAATGTTTATCTTGGATATAAAACTATAAAATAGTGGGGGTGTTGACTATGGTCAAAATCACTATTTTAAAGTGGTAACTATTTTAATCAAACTATGGCTAGCAACAAAGTTTGAATAAAATAATGAGAGTGTCTATGTATGCATACATGAGAAAAGAAATTATTCAAATGGAATCATTTCTACATCTCAAAGGGTGGGACTTAGACTCCCTAAAGAGATTCACGGTTGATGGTAACCTATCTTAATACTAGTAACCAAACTAGTATTAGATTCAATAGGTTATAACAAGTCAATCACGTGAATAGATAGTAGTACTCAAATTTTGTCCTATCTGAGATATGAGTACTAGTGTGTTACCAAAATGAGGGTTAAAACCGAAAGGTTTTTTAATAGAATTTAGTCTTGAAAAGACAAGTATTTTAGGGTAACAAAATACTGTAAGAGTTCTACCTATATAGACCTAGGGGTGGTGCCGCCCCTCATGAGAATTGGGAGTCATTCTCAAGAAAAGTCTATGAATGGAATGTGCACATGGCCATTAACGGTGCAAAAGCGAGACATTGTGGTCTCAAGTGAACATAGCAAAGGTGTGTGTGTTATCACCGGTTTGTTATCAAGGGAAAGTGGTTCAATGCTTTGGCAACCAAAATTTCAACAAACTTTGTGATAATTACACTAAGGTAAAATTCATGTCGAAAGAAATTTTACTTTATGCACCAATGCAAAGGTTTCTATAGAGAGTGGTTATTTAATCAAGTAGGGGAATATTATATTTTAATATAATGTTTGATTGATTAAATAAGTGTTACAAAAAGTGATTATTTAATCTAGTGGGGGAATGTTATATTATTTCATATAATATAATATTAGATTAAATAATGTGACAAAATGTGATTTGTCACACAAATGTGATTTGTCACACCTTGTAACATATTATTGAGAGTCACAAAATTAGACACATGTGTGTGCCCAAATGTGACATATTTTGGAGTTACAAAATCAGTTACAAATTTGTAACTCCCAAATATTATCCAATAATGTGTATATTATATGTTACACATTTGAGATTGGATTTCACAAAGTCATGATGATATATGACTGTTGGAGACATGTTTTTAACTCCCAATAGGTGTTTGGAGGTTACAAAATCATGTGCGAAAGGATTTGGGACGTTTTGAAAAATGACTTTTTTGTGCTGAAAATGGCCTGTGGCCGCGGCCTGGGGGACAGAAGCTAGTGGCCGCAGCCACTGAAAAGTCGTGGTCGCGGCCAATGAGGCTGACAGTCTATGTGAATTTTCAGTTTTTTTCCAAATTGAACGGTTCTAACATCCCAAATAACTCCCAAATCTCCATTTTAATTCCATAAACGTCCTATTAAACATTGGTAATAGCCATGAGGGTTGGTGGAATTTGAAATTCAAAGGGTATCTCAAACTCTATAAATAGGAGCCTAATGCTCACTTGTAAGACACTACCATTTTTCAGCCAAGTGCTTAGAGAATAGGGGGAAATAAGCTTTTGGACAAAGGTCTTGAACCTTGTTCAAGTTGGTGATCCCCACTACTCTACACTTTGGTTGAGTGTGAGAGTTTGTTTGTGTTTTCATTCTTTTGTTCTTCTTATTTACCTGTATTATTATAGTATTGAGTTTGTAATCTTCTTCTTCTACATCTTTCTATTTACTTGTATTTTGAGCAATTGAGTTGTAATATTTATTTAATCAATTATCTTGTCCATTGTATCTTTGCATAGAGTTGTATTTTTGGTTTTTCCATATTTCCATTGAGCAATTATAATATATATTCTCTAACACTTTGTCCATCCATTTAGGGGCAATGCTAAACTTTAGTTGGGTCCCCAGTCCCTTTTGCATTTTCTTCCAGATTGCAGATGTGAAACGTCTGTCACGGATGGAGACTATTGATATTGGCACTCCATTAAATCGCACTATTTCTGAGATGTATAATTGTGCCAACTTATTAGAGGAATCTGTTTTCTTGATTGGTAAGAAATGGGCTAACTTGGTTAGTCGATTGGTCGACAATGACCCAGACAATATCTTGCCCCTTTGTCACCATTTCCCAATTCCACTTGGGAATTTCTAGATGTTGCCACAACCCAGCTAGTCGTTGGTGTTCTGCTTTTGTCTGTTGGCAGGTCAAACAGTGCGCCACATATTCCACTACCTTCCTCTTCATCCCTAGCCAGCAGAAGTATTTCCTCAAATACTAGTACATCTTTGTGGTGTAAAGGTACCTTGCATAAGGGGCATTGTGAGCCTCGTAAAAGATCTATCTCTTAATTACATCGTCGTTGAACAACTCAAGCCACCGTTGTTGCCTCACGTTCAATTCTTTCTAGGTTAAAAAAATATTTCAGGCTCTTGTGATCAGTGTAAATATCACAATGAACTCCATAGTGGTAATGTCTCCCTTAAACCCTAACACCCCATCATTGGAGATCTGCAATCCTAGCCACACTTCCTTTAATGTCTCGTACACCAGTCTCTGTATCCATGGATCGGCAAGTTTCCATCCTTGAATTTCCTCCATGATGGTTGGTTGTACCGAGATATTTTCCAGTTTAGCAACTACTATCTCTAAATCCAATATGAAGATATCAATTTGTAATTCTTGTGGATTTTCTCTCTCCATCATAACGTAGGCCATCGGTTCCTGGCTCAAGTCATCCACCAAATATGAGCCTTTCCCGGATGATATAGGATATCACAATCATAGTCGTTGAACAACTCAAGCCACCGTTGTTCCCTCATGCTCAACTCATTTTGTGTGAAAAAAATATTCCAGGCTCTTGTGATCAGTGTAAATATCACAATGAACTCCATAGTTGTAATTTCTCAAAATCTTGAATGTGAACACCACCGCGACCATCTCTAAATAGTGTGTCAGGTAATTCTTCTCATAACTCTTCAATTGTTGGGAGGCATAAGCTATCACCTTGCCATGTTGCATCAATACTTCCCCTATTCCTTACCCCGATGTACCACTATAAATGGCATATCCCTTCGTGTCTTTGGGGAATGTCAGTATCGAGGCAGTCATCAATCTTTTCTTCAGCTCTTGGAAGCTCTGCTCACATTTTTTTGTCCACACGAATGTACCATTCTTGGGAAATATCTCGAGGAAATTGCATTCCACCGGCACATCCGTTAGTTGTAGGTTTGTCTCATTGTCCTTGTCTACTACAATTGCCAGATAGTCAAAGCATTTTTCATTCAACTATTTTTTCCTCGCCTTTAATGTAGAGATCATGGTCCATCTCTTTTCCTTGGGTGTGTCTTTGAATACAAATCACTGCTCTCTTGCTGGAGTGAAGACTACTCTTCTACGCTTGCAATTGATAACCGCACCATATTTGGTTAACTAATCCATGCCAAATATGACGTCGTACTCATCTAGGTCTTTTACTAACATATCTACAATTGTCCCTTCATGACCATCTACCATAACTGGTACATCTCTAACCCAAAACTGTATCACCATATCCTCTCCCGAAAGTAAGGACATGCTACAAATATTAGGTGTAGGTTCAAGCATTCCTTGGAAAAGTATTTCGATTTCTTGCAATTACAGCAGTTAATGCTTACGAAAATTCACTCACACTGATGGCATCAATTGCATTCGTTGTAGACCAATACTTAAATTAATACCTAAGCTGCTTGTTGGGATTATCTCATCCCAAGTTAACAAAGGCTCAATTCTTCTTAATATTGAAACTATTGGCTAACTTCGAGCATTATTTATTACTCCGTCTCTTTTCTCCTTTCTACCCAATGACTGTTGTCTAATAGCTCATTTTATCGCCTAAACATATTACTCCAAGCCAGTCTTCCCAGTGTCTATAATAACTTTACTATGTCTCCCCTAAGTCCTTTCATAAATTTCCATTTCTTGACTGCTTAAGTACTTACTAGTTTTGGTACGAATCTAGCTAACTAATCAAACACTCTCAAAAACTCTAGGACATTCAGTGATCCTTGCTTCAGATTCGTAAACTTTGTGTTAGATTATTGCTCTTTTATAATACTTATAATTGAATAAAGTTAAGAATTATGTCCATTGCATCTCCACCATGCACAACTTTTGTATACTGCATCCCACCAAATTCTAGCGTCTTGTCTAATTATATAGACTGCGCATGTCACTTTCTTCTGCTTGGTGTTTTCAATGTAGTTGCCAAACTTGTTGTGGCTGCTCCTGGTCTTGTTCTTCAACTGGAGGTTAACCAAGGTTCTTCTAGAAATTATAGGGTACTAACTGAAGCCCTTGAAGCGATGCTTTAATCATTCCTGTCTAACAAGCATCCACGTCTTCTTATCTTTTTTATCATTGTTCAGTTTGAAACACTTGACCTTCCATCATTCGACGCATTTTTGCAATTTGTTCCACAAATTTTGAGGCTTGGGCCAGTACATGAGCTTGCTCCATCCAAGGTAGTTCAGCTTGAGGCGTAAGGCAAATTCCCACTAATCCTACTGCTTGGGTGATTGGAGCCAATAAAATCTATATAAGAATACAACTCCTATTATATAGGTAGTATTTTTAGGACTAACTCAAGCAATAATAGAAACTACAATGAGTTACTTTATACAAACCTATTCACAATAGTATAATTTATCATCAGGAAAACATTTGGTTTAAGACCAATGCGAAGTGTAACCATTAACGAAACAAACTACGCACAATATCACACAAAAGACATTCATTAACATCCAAACACACTTACACTTTCATTTAGTTGGTCTTAACTATACACCCCAAAATATCAGCCTAGCTCAATTTGTTCATAAATGAAAAAAATTTACATAGTTAACCTATGTATGGATTTAGGGTATCCTCCTTGGTCTACTCTACGCATTGCTATCTCAACAATAATGTCAAAATACAATGTGTCTTGGCTGCTATATCAAACTAGTGTCTCCATGATGGAGTCTCCATCACTCTCTTCCTCAAGATCCTCCTCAAAGTCCTTCTCGATATCTTCCAAACCATCAAGATTCCCTTCTTCGTGGGCTGCACCCTATGTTGCGACCAGAGTTGTGGCTCGATCATTTAACTCCATGAGACCCTCTAGATAACAATCATACCAGTGTGATCTCAAGAGAATCAGTTGAAACTCTAATATAATCGAAGCCTTGAACTCTGACTAGTTCCTAAAAGGGGGTCTTAGGTGTTTTAGAGTTTACCATTGAAATGCTTCACCTTGTAAACATAGACTAGCCAACTTAACCCTATACTCCATGGGTGTTCCTAAGTAATGAAAGACTAGTGCAAAAGAGTATGTTCAAGACCAAACGTCGCGCTTGTCCCTCTCTGCTCTAGTGAAAATTGAGAACCTCAGACCCATGAAAGATCGATACACCTGGGTCCTCTATTGAAGGTCATATACAATTGGGGTATTTATAACTACTGGGTTTGCTACCTCATGATGGTCTACCATTCTACTTCAAACTCTGGAGGAATTGGAGGAAATAATACTCAATCAGGAAACTACGTCCAAGGCTGTGAAGATTTGAAAAAAGATCGGCATAAAACAGATGAAAATTTTGGTTGAATTTCTCAAGAATATGGTTGGTATTAATCCTAAGGCTGTCATGCATACTTTGAACCTAAAAATGAGTATACCAGCCCAAAAATTGAAAATGAGACTACTCGTGTAGAGCCCCGGAATATTTACTTTGCCTAGCTAGATAGTAGTAGTAGCAATAGTTAGTATTAGTTGTAGTATGCTAGTTACTGTGGATTTTTGTTCAAGTCGGGATTTAGTTGGAAACTCATAGAAACATTTATGGATTTTATAAGTTTAAACCTATAGTTTAAGAATATTAATTATAACATAAGGTTTGATTAATATTGTTGGTCATAGATATATATTTATTATAACCTATGGTTAAGATAGAGCTAATAAGAGTGTGACACTTGTCATAATTATGATTATTAAGGAATTAAGTATTTTTGATGGATAGTTTTAATAAAAGAAAGATCTAGAAGCTCTAGAACCTTCCAGCAGCTATTAGGATCGTATTATGACTCAGTCAAAGATGTTTATCCATTTCAAATTATGATGAAAAAGTGCAATTACGTGTTTGATATATCAACGTATGCCAATATATTGCCTACGGAAGATACGGAAAACACGCCGACTTTGCACGAACGATCAATCGAGGCTCGGGAATACAGGGGGAGGCAATATATCACCTATGGGGGGGGGGGGGGGGGGGATATATAAGCTCCATGAGTGTATTTTTGAAAGTTTGATTTTTAAATTTTAAAAATACCCTTAACCACTTAGACCTGCCTTTGAACGATTTATACTGAGTTCTGGGCATCAGTTGAACGAAAATTCAAATATTTTTCATTTTATAATCATTTATTTATTCAAATTAAAAGGGGTTATTTTCACTCCTTGAACTCTATAAATAGGACCTAGTGCTCAACCATTTTCTTCATTCTTCAAGCATTTGATCAAAGCCTCCAAGGTGCTAGTGTTACTATAGAGATATACACTTGGGTTTTGGGTTAAAGCTTTATCATTCTAAGCTTTTATAAACACTTGGGAAGTGAGAAATAGTGTGATTTCGGTATTGAGGTTTAGACCAATCCATAAGGTCATTCAAGGTATTCATATTCCTTAAGTCTAATTCTTTATGATTCTATAGTGTTGTTTAGTTTCTTTTATTTAGATCCTAACTCTTGTTATTGATTCCTGATTAGGTATTTAAGTTCTTGAAACATAAGGTTTTTCTTAGTAAGTTTCTTCTTGATGGTTTAGTTCTCATTTCATCTTTATTCTTTAGAGATTCTCACCATATTACTGGTGGTTTATAGGAGTTTCTAATCCCGTTCTTGTTCCCAAATATCCTGACTTTTGGTAAGGAAACTAGGATAGATTTTATGTGCTTATATGTTATGATATGTTTATGTTTATGTTATGATATGTATATGTATAGAATATGTTTTATAGTCCTTGGACATATGACTTGTTTAGATAACAAGTCCCCAAGAATATGTTTTATAATCCTTGGGCATATGATTTGTTTAGATAACAAGTCCCACAAATTTATATGACTTGTTTAGATAACAAGCCCCAAAAATTTATGGGCATATGATTTGCCTAGCTAGCAAGCCCCAAGAAGTATGATGGCCATTGTAGCCCTATATGATGTATGTTTTTATAGTCATTTTTTTCTAGTATTTGTTTATGATATAGTTTTATGTTTATGATTTATGTGTTAGTAGATTTTCCTTGCTGGGCATTAGGCTCACTACTTTATTTTTAGTTTGATGCAGGAAAATGATTATGGAGGAGGAAGGATTCTTGGCAGGTTGGCTTGTGTGTTAAGGATGAATTGAATGAATGGACTGCGTGTCGATCGAGGATGGCGTTTATTTTAGTCTTTTGAATTATGTTTATTTTATAATTCCGCACTTAGTTTTTTAACAATTGATTTTATGTTTTATGAAACAATGGGTACCCATACCATATTTTACATCTTATTTTGTAAGTTGCACAATATTTATTTTGGAGTTTTAATAAAGTTATGATTATTTTCTTATGTATGTTTTCTCAAAAATAGTAGCTATGTCTAGTAGTTTTAATGGTCCAAGGTCTTAGAAATAGTTGGGTCATTACAACTCATGAAAGACAAAGGAGAAGCGATAAAGGAGGAAATAGCTCGCCTCCTAAAATGTGGGTTTATTAAGGAAGCTAAATATTAGCTAACCCTTTGCTGGTACCAAAATTGAACGGAAAATGGAGGACTTGCATTGACTTCTCCGATCTAAGTAAAGCCTGCCCGAAGGATTGTTTTCCTCTGCCTGGAATCGATCAGCTAGTAGATAGAAAGGCTGATCACGAGCTCATTTCATTCATGTATGTGCATTCTTGATATAACCAGATCGCTATGAACCCTACTGACCAAGAACATACGAGCTTCATGACTGAACACAATGTATACTTCTATAATGTGTTGCCATTCAGTCTAAAAAAATGTCAAAGCTACATATCAGAGAGTGGTGACCACATGCTTGTTAAGTCTAAAACAATTAACCAATAACCATTTGGCTGATTTGGAAGAATGTTTCACTATGCTAAGGACGTACGACATGAAGCTGAATCCCCAAAAATGCACCTTTGGGTTCTCGTCGGGGAAATTCTTAGTCTTCATTGTAAATATGAGGGGGATTGAAGCTAATCCGGATAAGATTAAATCCCTGCTAGATATGCCTTTTGTAACGCCCTATTTCCTTAGAGTCGTTACAAAGTGAGTTTAAAAACGTGCTTTTAACTCGCTAATCGAGGTTTAAAGTCAAATAGTGTAATTAAGCCATAAACAAAGAAAAGATTCCAAAAATAGTAGCTTTCATAGAAAAATATAAAAAGTTTACACTTGGGATCCCAAAATACAGTTTAGAAACATTTACAACATAAAAAATGTACTAAGTCAGCTAAACGACAAAATCTAAGTTCATTTACAAGCATCTTCCAAAATCCTCTGGCCGTGGCAGCTAGGCTGGCCAAACATGTACACGCCGCCTCACGCCTGCTGTACTCATGGTTGGTTGATCTTCTCCTTACCCTTACATGCACCACAGAGCATCTGTGAGCCGAAGCCCAGCAAGAAAACCCAAAAACATATAACATATGAAACACGTAAGTCAGGCATAAAAACAGGCCACCAATGGCTAAACACATACGGCCTAGCCATCCCAGGCGTTTACCAAGCCCTGGGTTCGCGGACCATGCCGTAAGGATATCCCAGGTATCCTTCTAGGGACTCGCCCTGGCAACTCGCACTCCACGTGCTCAACACTACTCCCGGCCCCTTGCCGTTCTCAGCCTTGCAGTCAACGTGCCTGACGCCGTTCCTGGCCCCTTGCCGTTCTCGGTCTACACCATTCCCGGCTCTTGCCGATCACTCACATAATATCATACATGATATAGCAACAAGTACAGAATTCTAGCATAAACAGATAAAAGGCTATGCCCTGCAATTCTAACATGTTGGGCTCGGCCCTGCATATCAATTCCATTAAAACACACTGGGCTCAGCCCTATACACAAGATCTATGGGAACAGGGGTTTTCTTACTTGAGTTCCGAGCTTTCTGAGCACCGATGCCCCGAGCACAGTCCTCTAATGTGAGCCTCACCGAAACCCTAGTCACAACACATTAACAATGTCCATCCATTAAATTCTAATCCAATAAATAACTTTGAGCCATAACCCTAACCTCTGGGTCCTTGAATTCTATCAATCCGGGTGACAAAATCCATCCCGAGCCTTATCCCCTTGAGTTCCCAATCCTAAAATACCCTAAAAACTGAGAACTGGCACCAAGGGCCGCAGCCCCACCCACAAGAGCCGCGACTAGCCTCAAAACAGAGGCTATCACCTCACTGACCCCCCACATGGGCCGCGGCGCGCCCACCAGGCGCCGCGGCGCGCATGAGCTTCTCAGCCTCCCATGGCCGCGTGCGCACGCGGGCCGCAGCGCACCCCTCCTAGGGCCGCGACGCTCTACACCGAACCCAGATTTTCACACCATTTTCTAAACCTTTCCTCAAGCCAATTCATCCTAAAACTTGGTTAACATTCCTAGATATCCAGCACAGAAACAAGATTAGAACCTCATTAAAATATGCTCCAAAACTCAACTAGAACACCCAAAGATAAATCAAGCTTAGCTAACATGCAATCCCCTAAAACCAGCAGAAATTTAAGACTAAACCTTAGTAATTAGAGCTTACCTTACAGAGCTTTGTCCCTGAATTTGATCCTCAATCCCCAAGTTTCATGTTCCTAGAGTATCCCAGCTGAAATCCCTATAATTCCTAGGCAATTCCTTTGAGTTTCTTCTTGAGTTTTGTCTTAGAGGGGGAGGGAGAGGGAAAAACAAGAGCTATCTTCAGTAAGAAGGAGATATGGGTCGGTTTCTCAAGTTTCTAAACACTTCCCTTTTTTGTTTTATTTGACTTAAGTCTAAAGGGTTACCTCAAGGCTCGGGGCACCAAAACATCCCCGAGGGCAAAATGGTAAGTTTCCCTAATATTCCCGCCTAGACATTCTATCCTCAAATATATCTCCAAATATTTATTTTCATGTCCCGATAACCCCATAACTCTTCTAATGCCCAAGTTACCCCTCAACTCACCCCGAGTCCGAATCTCAGCCCCGTTGTGACACTCCGGCTAACCGCTCCCCAGGACTGTCTCAGATCGTGATGTACAGGCATTTCACATATATATATACAACATTTATCACACTTATGCCCCTAATATCCAGACGGGGCCCACATGCACATTTAACTCAATTAGACATGCATCATAATCATATATACACATAAATTCACATATAAGCACATTAACCCACTTATTGCCCTCCAGGCACACTAATCAAGGCCCTAAGCCTGATTAGCAAATTCAGGTCATTACACCTTTTCTAAGATCGCGTAAGGATGTTCGAAGTTTAACCACGAGAAAAACAATTTTAAATCGGTTTGTTTCAAAATCAAGTGACAAGTATCTCTCATTTTACAGCATCCTAAGGGGGAATAAGAAGTTTGAATGGAATGAAGAATGCAAGCAAGCTTTCCATGATCTAAAAAACATCTAACTGAACAACCCATATTATTTAAGCCTGTATATGGAAAATTTTTATATATCTACCTGGCTATGACAGAAAATGCGGCCAATGCGACTTTAGGTTGAGACGAATACCTATCTAAAAATCTAGTCTATTACAATAGCAAAATGACTTTTGGGGGTTGAATCTTGAGAAAGTTAGATGGTACATTTTGTCTTGTCTTGGCCTCGAGAAAGTTATGGCCTTATTTTCAGCCCCACATTATACACTTCTTAACCAATCAGCCTTTAAGGTAGATGGTACAAAATCCTAAGACGTCGGGACAATTTTTATAGTGGGCCACTGAGCTCAGTTAGTTCGAGATACTTTATAAACCACGATCTTCAATCAAAGGGCAAGACCTGGATGATTTTTTGGCTGAGTGCACAGGTTTTCAGGATGAACTAGTGATAGAGCTAGTGCATAAATTGTGGAAGTTGTTCGTGGATGGATCATCTAATTAACATTGATCCGAAGCTGGAATCATACTAATCACCCTTGAAAGGCATCACTTCCAATCGACTCTACAGTTTGGATTTAGTGTTTTGAACAATGAAGACAAATATAAAAAACTTATTAGCTGGGATTTGGATTGCGAAAGAATTTAAAGCAAAGGCCATACAATGCTACAGTGATTTATAGCTTTCGGTAAACCAGGTTATGGGAGAATATCATGATCGTGGAATACGAATGGAAGTGTATTTAGCAAGAGTAAAGGGTGAATTACCAGACTTCAAATTATATTCCACATAGCAAGTACCCCGCGAGCAAAATACTAACGCAGATGTGTTAGCTCGACTTGCTACAACCAAGGAAGCGGACACGTTGAACATTGTTACAGTTGAATTCCTCATAAAGTTGAGCATTGAAGAAGAATTCAAAAAAAATCGAGCTAATTCAAACAGGGTTGACCTGGATGATTCCAATCATTGAATATCTCACCTCTGGGAGTTTGCCATAGGATCACAATGATGTGTGCAGGCTGCTATACAAAACCCTTAGGTATATCCAGGTCGAGGGGATATTATATAGGCAGGGACATTCCATGATCTTTCTCAGGTGTGTATTGCCTGATGAATCTTGAGATATTTTGAAGGAAGTCCATGAAGGCATTTGTGGAGACCATGCTGAAGGGCATAATCTTGCTATGAAGATTCAAAAGTGCGATAAATGTGAGGATTTCTCGACAATAGCTCGAGCTGCACCTATCGAGTTGACCATGCTCTCATCGCCATGACCATATGCTATATAAGGGATAGATTTGATTGAGGCACTGCCCATGGGAAAAGGTGGA
This sequence comes from Humulus lupulus, assembly GCF_963169125.1. Taxonomy (NCBI): domain Eukaryota; kingdom Viridiplantae; phylum Streptophyta; class Magnoliopsida; order Rosales; family Cannabaceae; genus Humulus; species Humulus lupulus. The sequence continues at coordinate 158,957,222 of NC_084799.1, forward strand.
GTGCATTATGTTTTGGTCGTGGTGGACTATTTCACTAAGTATGTCAATGTTGAACCAATAGCAACCATAACATTGAAGAGAGTGCTAGACTTTGTCATGAATAATATAATTTGTCGGTATGGACTCCAAGAAAAATTGTATCTAACAATGGAACTCAGTTCGACAGCAACCTATTTTGCAAACTTCTGGGAAAAGCACAGGGTTATCAAAAGCTTCACTTCGGTGGCATACCCATAGGCTAACAGATAGGTGGAAGCAGTGAACAAAACCCTAAAGGTGAGCTTAAAGAAATATTGGAGGATGTTAACGGGTTATGGCCTGAATTTCTCCTGCATGTACTATGGCCATATAACATGTCTCATTATACATCCACCAGTCACAACCTGATCTCATTAAAGTATGAAAGTGAGGCAATGATTCTAGTTGAAGTCTTAATAGCATCTCATAGGCATATAGCTTTTGACCAAGAGTAAAACCATGATCTGTTACAAGCATCCCTTGATCTGTTAGAAGAATGCCGAAAATCATCACAACTTCAACTAGCACAATACCAACAGAAAGAAGCTCGATATATTAATACAAAAGTAAAGAAGGGTAGGGGATTTGGTGTTTGAGCTATGGGATTTGGTGTTTAATACAAAAGTCATGAAAATTTGAGCTAGGGGATTTGGTGTAAAGAAGGGTATTTATGGCGAACAAATATCCTAAGGATGGCATGCTAGGACAGAATTAGAAAGGGTCGTACCAAACCGTGGAAATCCTGCGTGAAGGAACATTAAGAATAGCTCGATTAAACGGAGAAGGAGTTCAGAGAACTTGGAATATGCTTCACCTTATGAAATATTACCAATGATTATTTGTAATTCAACTTAAAACTCTACTTTGATTGTAAGGCTTAAATCTATCAAAGCCATTTTTAATTTTCAAAATAAATTACCAATTTCTAATTAACTTTGTCTATTAATCCATTGAATCCAATCAAGAATATTACGAAATTTTTTCTAAGTCTTTGAAATAATTGTGGTTAGCATAGAATTTGGAAATGAATAAGTTGTCAACTTGTTTGAGCCAGAGATTTCATAATAATTCTGAATAAAGTTAAGCTAACAGGAAAAATCAAAGCAACAAGGCCTGAATAATAACAGGTAAGCTATTAAGCAATAAAATCTTGGTCCTAACCTGGTGCACGGCTTGAATTATAACTGGGTAGCTATTAAGAACGAAATTCTTAAAATTACTCGGTCTAAAATATTTCCTAGAACTATAGAAAAAAATTCCAGAAGTATAAAATTATTAAGGTAATCTTATAAAGAGCATGCATGATGTGAATTTAGAACGAGGCAATTAACCTCGAACAAACCAAAATAGCATATTATCTCTACCTCAAAGGCTTAATTACAAGGGATGTGATAATCCTAAATAAACAACGACAAAAATTAAAAAAATTCTCCTCGATCCTACTCTGCCCCCGCTCCAGCTCCTTAGAAGACACCTCCTCCTCCCTACAGTTAGTAGTAGCTTTTTAGTGGTCTTCGCGGGTTCTTGGGCCAGGCGATCTCTGAACATGGGGAGGTAGCGAGCCAAGAGTTCTTCGTCAAAGAAGAAGTAATCGATGTCCTGGATATAGCACCAAACCCGATAGAACTCATCTTCCACTGACTGGTTCAATTTGGTTTTCAGACCCTCGACCTCAGACTTGAGTTCCTCCTAGGACTTAACAAGCTTGAGAGTCGCTTCTCATTAGTCTAAGTTATGTTAAGTTCCTCTTAAAGCTGCTTCACCTCCTCTTGATGTCAATGTTCCCCTCTCCGAGCTGAGTATTCTTTGCCTCAAGCTGAGTGCTCTTCTTAGCCAGTATAGAATACTTATCCTCAGTCTAAGTCTTCTCTCCTTGAATCTCCACCAGCGGAGAGTTCATTTTATTCTGAGCTCTTACCTGGACCATGAACGCCTACAAAAGGAAAGCTCATTGTAAAATGGACAAAAAATGAAAATTATCCCAAAAATGATACAAAATTATTCTAAGGACTTACAGTCAAGTGCATCCTAGCTGCTTGGCTGAATATGTCTGAGGGAGCTGAGTTCTTGACTCTATCCAGCTTGTGTTTAGCCAGTTGATCTAGCAAACTAGATCACTGAAGAGAGCTCGGATGGGACCATGGTGGTATTCAGAAAATTTCTCCAGGTGTTAAACTAGAAGAGAGGCAAAAGTAATTGGAGGAAGCACGAGAGGAGCTGGAGGAGGGACGATCTCACTAGCAAGCACAGGCTCCATGCTTTTAGCCACTGGCTTCACAGCAGGTCCGGGGATAGCGACCCCCCCTTTTTGCCCTGGTTCCCAGCAGAAGAACCTTCGGCCTGGAGCTGGTGGCCTTCTTGGTATCCCGAGCTCTCTTTATAGCCAGGCTAGAGGAGGTGAAGGTAGACGCCAGGTCATTCATATTATCTTCTGCAACTAACAAAAAAGGATTTAGGAAAGCTTAATAAAACTTGTTAAAAGAAGAGAAAAGTTAGTAATCCTACCCTTCGAGCTAGTGGAGGAGTCTATCAATATTGGTTTTGGAACATGGATTACGCTAACTAGACAAGGCTAATTGTTAGGAATAATGCCCTAAAAGCATGTAAAGACATTTTCTTGAATTAAATAAAAGAAAATTTTTATTATATTTGAATATTGTAATTGTTAATTAATTATATGATAATATTAAGAAAATTCCTTAAGCATTCATGAGAATATGATCTTGTATTAGTACGAGAGAATTAAGATCATATATAATGAATAAAATTGTCAGTATCATATTAAAATTGAGAATCTTAAATGAATGGTTACTAGTGTGGTTTGCTAAGTGTTATCCAGATTTCTGGATAGCGTTTAGATAGATAGCCTTCGGGAAGCAGAATTACCACAGTCCTTCACGGAGGGTGACCAGGGGTCGCGGATGGACAGGAAGGCTTCGCCTCTCCCGTTCAGTGTCTAGCATACGCTTTCAAGCAGCCGTAACCCGGAAGTTCGTCGATTCTCCCGGACTCCCGAACGGATATCCTTCGGGGAAGGTCCTTCCAGGAGAAGCTCTTCCGGTTATCTTCGCAGATACGGTTCCGTGCTTCGCACGGAAGAAGACCAAGTGGTCGAGTCACGGAGGAGGCATAGTTGGGATGATATTCACCTGACACAGGATCCCGCCTGACAGGTCAAGGCCGCACACATCCCAGTACGCCTAAGGGTACCTTTTCTCCTACTGTTCCGCTGACTGCCTGGAAGTGACGGCTGCCTTTTTCTATTTCCCATACTTTCATGTAATTATACCTGCGTAGAGTCTTGTAGCCATGCTACTACAGTAATTGTATCCCCTATTTATGGCTGGTGTAATTAAGACTAAGGGGACAAAGTAAAACCCTAATCAAAAACCCTAGCTATAAAGACCCCCTCATTTTACGATAGAGGAGAGAGCGAACAAATCACATAGCAAGAACTCTGCTAAAATCTCTCTAGCTTCATCTTCTCCAAGAGAACCCGAGAGAAACACTGTGAGGTTGTGAGGTTCTTGTACACCAGCTGTTTAACTGTAATTCTCTACAAGTATAATAACATCGACTCGTGGACTAGGGCTCGTTAACGCCTGAACCACGTAAAAACACTGTTTTTTTATTTACATTCCCGCACTTCTACAGTTCTTATCTTTTTATTATTCCGTTCGTATTCGTTTCCGAAAAACTCGGTAAACATTTTGGTGCTTTCATTGAGAGCTGTAGGAAGTTGTTAGTCAGCTCTTTTTCTGTGTACGTTTTTTGTATTCACTCCGTGCTAAAAAGATGGTGAATACGAGAAAATCCGCGGTTGACAAAAATGCTAGGGTCAACCCCGATACTATGATGGAAGATGCGGTACAAAACGAACCCTCGGACTACCAAGGTGAAGACCCGACATCCCGCCAGGATCGGGTCAGTACTGAAGATACGACATACTTAGAAGACGAAGAAGAGTATGTCCAAGACGGTTACTACAAAGACGGCTGCTACTACGAAAAGGATCCAGAACTGGTCCAAGTAGCCGAAGAAATGGCGGTCACTAAGGCCAAGCTTGCTGAACAGGAGCGCGTCTCCAAAAAAATGCAGCGCATAATGGAGCGCCTCCAAAGCAAGTTCGGAGATCTAGGCAACTCGGATGAGGATGCCTCTGTTCTAGGTGGTGCTGATGCCGCCATGCTGGATCCAGCCGCTGCTGGACCACCCAAAGCCGCTGCTGGACCATCCAAAGCCGCCCCTAACAAGGGCAAAGAAAAAGTTGGGGAGCCTATGCGCACTAACGCCCCTGCACCTCCTAAAGGCGTGAATCACCAGGCCGACTGCCCCCCGCGCGCAGAAGGTCTCTGGCGCTCCTAAGCTCAGACGTCCTTCAGCCCCAAGGGGGCACTCTGTGCCTAAAGGGCCCGGTGCTAAGGCACCCATGCCTAGGGGAAGGAACAACCGCCCCAGTGATTCCGTCAACCAGGACGGTCAGGCTGCGGACACGCACTCCGAAGATAGCTGGTCCACGGTGGACCTAAGAAGAAGGTTGGAGGCCAAGTATGAAAAGGCCAAAGGAGAAAAGTCCCGACCTCGCGGAGATGACCTGCGAAATCATCTTAATGACAAGCTCCGGGGACGTGACCTCCCGGAGAGTGATACAAAGAGGCTCGAGGAACAGATCGCTGCCTTGACCAAGCTGGTCCGGAAGCAAAGTGGGGCCCTGTCAGACTCTGAGGAGGAAGACCCGGAACCATGTATTCGGAGGATCGCGGAAACGTCCCTCCCGGATAACTTCAAAATGCCTCACATAGAATTATATGAGGGGAGGACAGACCCGCGCACCCATCTAGCTAAATATAACAAAATGATGCAGGTGGCGCGCGTCAGTGAGGATGCCAAATGCATGTGCTTCTCACTCACCCTTACCAAGTCCGCGGAGGACTGGTGGAAAAGATTAGCTCCCGGATCAATCCACAGTTGGAAGGAGCTACAGTCCGCATTCAGGAGGCAGTTCATTGCTGCCCGTGACCACGACATGGAGGTTGGTTCCTTAACCAACATCAAGCAGCTACCCAATGAGAACCTCAAAGCTTTCATTCAAAGAATGATGGAAGCTGCTGCTAAGACCAAGGTCAGCGATGATATGAAGCTGATCGCCCTTCAATCGGGGCTTACCGTCGGCTCCCTACTGTGGGGGGAAATGCAAAGGAGACGGGCAGAAACCCTGTCCGAATTCATCTCAAAAGCTCAAGGAATCATCAACCTTGAGGATGCCTACCAACAGGCCTTTGGAGTGGCCCCAGCTCCGACACCTTCCGTGACTGCACCGAGCTTTGCTTTGCAAGCTCCCGCACCAGCCCTCACGCTTCCAGGAGCCCAGTTCACTCCAAGCGTGTATGGGCCTTCCGCGTCTACTCAGACGCCGAGTCAAACCCATTTCTCTGGGTACGGAGCTGTACAAATCGGATGTAGTATTGCTCCTGGCCCGCTGCAGCCGCAAGCGGAAGGCCCAGAATGAAATCTGAGCCAATCGCGGAATAAACGAGGCGGAAGAAACTCCAACCGGGGAGACCATTCAAAGAAACCCCGGAAGGACTATGAACCCAAGTTCACAGAGTACACCAGTTTGATAGATTCACGAGAGAATGTCTATCGGGCGACCTGTAATATGGTCAACTACAGGAAACCCCCGAAAGTGTCTCACGGAGGAAGGCGTCCGCGAGACTCCAATAAGAGGTGTGAGTTCCACGGAGACGTGGGGCACACCACAAACGAATGCCTTCAGCTGAAGGATGAGATCGAGTCCCTGGTAAGAGCGGGACACCTCGGTCAATGGGTGAGGATACCCATAATCTATCCTGGACAGGGAGTAATTCACGGAGCTGCATATTCCCCGGGACAGAGGGGGACCGCTAGCACTCCTGGAGCCGGTCACCCCCAAGCTCCTGGGTCTCAGTTCCCAGCGCTTCCTGCTCCAACCTCTCCGGCACCCATTGCCTTGTTGGCTCTAGGACCTGGCAACCCATATCCGCCCGGCCTTGCTCCGCCACCCGTTGACGGACACGTAGCCACCATCTCCGGAGGACCGCACCTTGCCGGAAGCACACGCAACTCCCAGAAAAGGTACTTGAGGGAGTTAGAACACACCGGGGAGATGTGCGCCTTGGTTCAATCACCTGCTCAACGTCCCCGAATGATGGACCTTCCCATCACCTTCACGGAAGACGACGCCTGACATGTGCACTTCCCCCACAACGATCCCCTCGTGGTGGAAGCCCAGATTGCCAATAAGAAGGTCTCACGGATCTTGGTCGATAACGGAAGCTCCGTAAACATCCTCTTCAAAGCTGCCTTCCACGCGATCGGATTAACCGAGACAGACCTGACCCCATGCCCCATCCAGCTTCAAGGGTTCAATGGGGATGCACTGATGCCATTAGGCAAAATTCAACTTCCAGTCACCCTCAGAGGAGAAAGCGATGCTTGTGCCTTCAAGCACTGCACATTCGTGGTGGTCGACTGCCCCACGGCGTATAATGCCATCCTAGGCCGACCGGTCCTAATAGATTGTTGGGCCATAACCTCAATACGCCAATTATGCTTGAAGTTTCCATGCGACGATGGGCGTATCGGCACCCTCCGAGGAGATCAACGAAGTGCACGAAGCTGTTATAACGTCTCCGTCCGATCCGTCTACACGGTCCAGGAGACGGTTGCTGCCGTTCCTTTGGCGTAAGAATTACCAGAAACTGGGGGTGCTCAAGGGGCATGCTTTGACGAACTCGACCCTAGAGTGGGGGTCGAGAGAGCGATAGAACCGATGGCGGAAGTCGAAGAGGTGATCCTCAACCCAAGGGATCCCACCAAAGTCATTCAGGTGGGGAAAAACCTTCCGTCAGCCATTCGAGAAAAGATCGTGGCCACTGTGAAGAATAATCAGGATATCCTGGCATGGTGCCACGCTGATATGACGGGGATTAATCCTAATGTTGCATGCCACGCACTCAATATAGACCCATCTGCAACTCCAGTTCGCCAAAAGAGGAGGCCGTTAGACCCAGTGAGTGCCGAAGCAGTCAAAGCTGAGGTGGACAAGCTGATGTCCATAGGCTTTCTCCAGGAGTCACACTATCCCGTGTGGTTGGCCAACCCAGTTCTGGTCCCGAAACCCAATGGGTCCTGGAGAATGTGCATTGACTTCACGGACCTAAACAAAGCCTGCCCGAAAGATTGTTTCCCTCTTCCGCGAATCGATTAGATGGTAGACGCTACTTCCGGGTATGAACTCTTATCCTTCATGGATGCGTACTCCGGATACAACCAGATCAAGATGCATGTCGCGGACCAGGAACACACCAGTTTCCTCACGGACAAGGGTGTCTACTGTTACGTGGTCATGCCTTTCGGTTTGAAGAATGCTGGGGCGACGTACCAGCGTCTAGTAAACAAGATGTTCAAGGACCAGCTGGGGAGGAACATGGAGGTGTACGTAGACGAAATGTTGGTAAAATCCAAGACCTCTGGGGACCACAGTGACGACCTTGAGGAAGCTTTCGCCGTGATCTGAAAGTATGGAATGAAACTGAATCCGAAGAAATGTACTTTCGGGGTCTCGTCTGGGAAGTTCGTCGGTTTCATTGTAAGCTCCCGCGGAGTGGAGGCCAACCCTGAGAAAATTAAGGCGTTCATAGATATGCCTTCTCCCCGGAAGCATAAGGATGTCCAAAGCGTTACCGGAAGGATAGCTGCTCTCAGCTGCTTCGTATCTAAGGCCACTGACAAATGTGTCCCATTCTTCAATGTGTTGCGAGGAAACAAGAGGTTCGAGTGGACCCCCAAATGCGAAGCAGCCTTCCAACACCTCAAGGAACATCTAACCCGAGCTCCCATTCTGTCCAAACCTGTCGAAAGAGAGGCGTTGTTCTTGTACTTAGCTGTGAAAAAGCACGCCGTGAGTGCCGCTCTCGTCCGGGAAGACGGCCGTATCCAGGTCCCTGTGTATTACGTAAGCAAGAGGTTACTGGACGCCGAGTCTAGATATTCAATGATCGAGAAACTCTCCCTCTGCTTGCTAATCGCTTCGCGGAAGCTAAGGCCCTATTTCCAGGCGCACACCATCAGAGTACTCACCAACCACCCTCTCCGACAAGTCTTGCAGAAGCCCGAGTCTTCTGGCAGATTGCTTAAATGGGCCATGGAACTGAGCCAGTTTGACATCCACTACCAGCCATGTGTTTCCATAAAAGGACAAGCTCTCGCAGACTTTATTGTGGAATGCTCAGGAATGAATGACCTCCCGGAAGATCCTGTCCCGGAACTTCCCACATGGAAGGTCTATGTAGACGGAGCCTCAAATGAAAAAGGAGCTGGAGCAGGGGTTGTCCTAATTTCTCCCCAAGGACATCAGCTCCAGAGCGCCATCCGTTTCGCGTTCCCAGCATCCAACAATGAGGTAGAACACGAAGCCATGCTAGCTGGATTACAACTGGCCAGAGAAGTCGGAGCCCAAAAAATCGAAGTATACAGCGACTCCCTACTTGTGGTAAACCAAATATTCGGAGAATACCAGACGAAAGGCGAAAAAATGGCTGCCTACGTGTCTCTCTCCTGCGGCCTCTTGCAGCATTTCAAAGGCTACCAAATCCGCCAGGTCTCCTGGGACCAGAACTCACTCGCGGACACACTGGCCAAGCTTGCAACAGACCCAGAGATTGAACAATATGGCCTAGTGCCCATCGGGCACTTAGAAGCACCTAGCACCGAGACACAGAGGGTAAATGCCATCATCGACCATTCCCATTCCTGGATAGGACCCATCCTCAGAATTCTCACCACCGGAGAGCTCCCCACTGATAAAGCTGACGCAAGAAAGCTCCAGTATCAAGCTCCCCGATACGTGGTTATGGATGGAAAGCTTTACCGCAGGGGGTTGTCCATACCCTTCCTTAGGTGTGTTGCCGGAACCGAAATCAGCGCCATCATCCATGAGATTCACGGAGGCTTCTGTGGCGACCATACCTCCGGGCTGAGCCTCTCCAAAAAGATCCTTCGACAAGGATACTTCTGGCCCACCATGAAGAAGGATTGTGTGGATTATGTCAGAAAATGTGAGCAGTGCCAGAGGTACGCCAAGGTTCCGCGATCGCCGCCTACAGAAATTACCTTAATGACCAGCCCCTGGCCGTTCGCCGTTTGGGGCATTGACCTAGTAGGTTCCCTTCCGACTGGAAGGGGTGGAGTGAAGTATGCCATAGTCGCGGTAGACTACTTCACCAAATGGGCTGAAGCTGAACCTATGAACACGGTCACGTCTAAGAAAGCACTGGACTTTGTCATCAGGAATATAGTGTGTCATTTTGGGCTTCCAAGAAAAATTGTGTCCGACAACGGGAAGCAATTTGATAGTGAACATTTCACGGACTTCTGTGCTTCGCATGGAATCATCAAAAGCTTTTCCGCAGTCGCCAGACCTCAAGCTAATGGGCAAGTGGAAGAAGTAAACAAAATCTTAAAGACCACGTTGAAGAAAAAACTCCAAGCATGCAAGGCTCACTGGCCGGAAGAGCTTCCGCGAGTACTTTGGGCCTATCGCACGACAGAGAGGACTTCGACGGGGCACACACCTTATTCCATGACCTTCGGTTGCGAGGCCGTCATCCCAGTAGAAACTATGATCCCATCTCACAGGCAGGACACCTACGACCCTACCCGGAACCACGCCCTTCTCCAGGAGTCCCTGGACATGATCGAAGAGCTCCGGGAGCAGTCACAGGTTCAACTCAAAATGTACCAAGGCAAGATAGCCCGACACTTCAACACAAGAGTCAAGAGCCGTACATTCGAAGTTGGGGACTTTGTCCTACGGAGAGTATTTCCTGCTACGCAGGACCCGGGAGTGGGAGTCCTCGGACCCAACTGGGAAGGCCCCTATGAAGTACAAGAAAAAGTGGGCCATGGGATGTATCACTTAAAGAGACTCGACGGATCTAAAGTCCCACGCGCCTGGAACGCGGAGCACCTCCGCCGTTACTATCAGTAGGCCCCGGACTATCTAGTCGAAAGTCCTTGGTGGACGTAGCAAAAGTGTAAAATGTGGAAATAATCCTCCCTGCTGTAAAACACGTGCCTAACAGGCTAATTTAATGAAACACGGAGAGATTCACTCCGCTTTTACTGCATTTTTTATCCCTGTGCTCAAAGCTGCGTTTTAACAAGTGACCATGCGGTCCGGAGACGTCCGGACCCCACGCTCACTTGGGGGGGTATACATGGCTAAGGCATAGCCATACGCCCCTTGAACAAAACATACACAGAACACCACTTATGTGCTAGCATTGTGTTTGAAAATTTTAAATTGTTAAGCTTAGGTTAATTTGTTGCCATGAACATGCTTGCATTACGTGTCATGTGTGCATTATGTGTTTGTGTGAAAATTGCCATTGAAATGTCTGCCATTATGCATCATGAAAATTATCTCCTGTGTAGCCCAGCGATGAACAGGACTGGGGGTTGGGGCACATTCAGAAAGCTACGCCGAAACACCCCCAACTTCCGGGCAAGTCCTTCAAAAAATACTCCGCAACCGCTGTAGAGCTTTGCTTCGCAAGCTCCAGCTCCGGGTCCCGCAAGGCCAAAGATGGCAAGATCCGCGACCGTTGTAAGCCTTGCTTCGCAGGCTTCAGCTCCGGATCTCACAAAATAATGCGTGGCGAGCTCCTCGACCACTGCAAGCTTCAGCTCCAGGAGCAGATATGGTCGATCCCCCACTCACAGCAGGCCTTGCTTCGCAAAGCCCCTGCTCCAGGATCGCACATGGTGGGCGTGGCAATTTCCCCGACCGCAACGAGCCTTGCCTCGCAGGGCTCCATGCCAGGTCCCTGAAGTCATCTACCATGAGGTTCGCAACGACAGTTAGTTTTGCTTCGCAAAGATCTAACCTTAAGTCTAGCGACGCTCACCAAAAGAACTCCCGTTCCTGCACCATGGAACGGCTCACCTTAGCAATCCCAGCGAACAGTATAACTACAAGTCCCGGGATTGGCTATTTGCCTTAGGAAAGCTGAAATACGGTGAAAGGAGTCTGGCCGTTGGAACCAGGAAACCTTCGTAACCTAGAAACTACGTGGGAAAAGACATCAGCCGTTAGAGCTTCAAGTTGGAAGTGCATAGGTTCTGGCCGTTGGAACCAAAACCTCATGCGCCCCTACAACAGTTTCTACCGTATAAAAGTCTACCCTAAACGCAAAGTTAAACAAAGAACTCGGCAGAAAAGAAAGGAGAATGCTATAATTATGGAAAATATGTCTGCAATGAGAAAAGAGTACAGGGAGCTTCGCCCCAAAGAAAAACAAAAATGAAAAATAATAATCAGCAAAGAATATTTTTCACAGAAAATAAGATCCCTTCAAGCACTGGGGGTGGCAGTGGCATCCTCGACCGGGGTCTCGGAGACAGCAGTTTCAACTCGGGCTAGCGGAGTCAGCTCATTGGAAGATGGAACGTCATCAGTGGCAAGTTCAGAGGTCCCCGCCTCTTCAAGGACTTCTGCCTCAGGGGCTCCAGCAGGCTCGTCAATGTTGTAAGTTTGGACGTACACCTCTGGGCCTTGATCCCACACCTGTAGCTTCTCCCTCATGGCGTCGGTATCCTCTCCCAGATAGCCTAATACCTCCGGGTTCACTTTCCAGAGTTGATGCATGAGGACCACATGCGATATATTAATCGTCCTGTTCAGTACCACCTCGGCATCCTCCTTCTCCTTCAAGCGCTCCGCCTCGGAGGTTGCCAGCTGTGCCTCCGCGACAGCTAATTGAGCCCTCAGTTTTTCCATCTCGGCCTTGGAGGCATCCCGCTCTCCCTTAAGAGAATCAATCTTCTTGCGCTGCTCCTTATTTTGGTTCAGCACGGATTGCTTCTCGGTCACATGCCCCCTGGCAGTGAATTGCAAGGCTCCGATCTCTTTATCCTTGTAACGCCCTGGATAGCCAAGACCGTTACACTGTGTGTTTATAAGGTGCCAGACTTGCTAATCAAGTTATTTACGTAAAATCGTGTTACTGAAACAGTAGAGGAACTAGGGTTAAAAGTGTTTTGGTCTCAAAAGTTATATTTTCATTACTAAGCATTGTTTATTTACACGGGATCCCAAAAATGACAGTTTAAAAGCCATTTACAAAAGTTACAAAGTTTAAATACACTGACTGGCCATACTAAGGCAAAAACGAGCAGTTAGGTAGTCCCTGTCCTGGTCCACTCCTCGATCGTGGTGATCGAACAGCTAGCTATGTACATTCCACCTTGGAGCTCTCCACCTCGGGTTTGGTCCAGCCTGCTCTTGCCTTAACCTGCACCACGTAGCACCCGTGAGCCAAGGCCCAGCAAGAAAGCATGACAACATAGTAAGATCAGCAACACTTATCAAATATTTCACAATGCTCAACCAAGAATTCAACATTTCATACATTTATCCAATCAGTAATAACAGTTGTCGTCCAGACAGTCAATCAACTATGTTCATAGCACAACATTCACATTCATAACCAATAGATTGTCATACCCATCAAATAACATTCAGGGTTGGCGCCCTTAGTCGCACCCTCTATTTGGCACACTGTCTTCGGCTCAATAGAGCCGCCCCCAGTGTAATACTCACTGACTCTGGCCAGCTTAACCAAGCTCAGTGATAAACAAGCTGCCTCAGCTCCCAGTGGCTGAGCCGCGCCCCAGTGCGCAAATAATGATTCCGACACCCTTAGGCCGGTAATCGCATGTCCCATGGCGTAATAACACCATCTCACGACATGATATACAAATATTGGGAACACTTAGTCCCATCATGACCACATGGTTAATCACATTTACATAATAATACATACCAACATAGGAAACACTTAGTCCCAACCTAATCACATACTCAGGTGCAGCTTTCTTACCTTTCAATTTACTGGTTCCCGATGCCACGTAGCCACAAGCACGGTCCTCTACCCCGAGCCTCTCCAAAGTCCTAATCACAACACAAACATAATATTCTTTGTCATTAACCAATCCAAGACTACCTTCCCGGTACCTAACCCACACTCTCGGAACCCCCAAAACCTTAGAACAACACCCCGGAGACATCCCCCGAACCCCCGGAGCAAAGGCCAAAAATTGCAAAATATAACACCCTGAAATTTGCCTTGTGCCGCGGCACCCAACACCAGAGACCCCTAGGCCGCGGCAAGCAAAATCTGTGCCGCGGCACACCATCGCAGACCCAAATTTCTGGGTTTTCCTTCGCGTTTTTCCCGAGCCTAACTCACTCCAACTCACCCCAAACTCCATCCTAAGTCCCAAAATCAACTCTAAACCCTTAATAAACCTCACAACAACCCAAAAACATCATGCCCAAGCTCACTCACACCTTCAATCCTAAAATCCACTCTTGAATTTCACACTTAACAACTCAAACCAGAAAATTAAGAACAGCTTGAACTCAAACACAAACCACACTCCAAACTCCCTATACCTTAACAGAAACAAGCCTAATAATCACACAGAAACCTTACCTTGAGTGGTGAGTCCAACCTCCAGCTCTAAACCTCCTTCCCCCTTGATTTCCCAATTCTGAGTTCATACAAAACCAGCCACCAATTTGTTTCAATTCACACTTATCAACCAAAAATCAGACTTGAAACTTAGATATACCATAACCAAAATCTTACCTCTGAGTATTCTTGGTCTAAGCTTGCTTGACAACTTCAATCACTCCTTAATTCTCCTTCCAAGAGCTAAATTCAGCTTCTCCCTTCCATCTTAGTTTTGCTCCTCTAGGTCTCCAACATTCATCATAAAGCCCCTTTCTCCAAGTGTTATACGTATTGTATTTTCCTTCAGCTCTTACTCATCTATTCCCTGCCAAAAGACTAATTTAACCCTCCATTTATATCCTTTACTAACTAGACCTCAAGGGCATACCTGTCCTTTCATCAACTTTGCAATTCTACCACTTTCCCATAAAACATGTTACTCTCTATGGTTACTAACAGTTACGCAGGTTACCAAATCACCAGTTACCATTATCTAGTTTTCTAGGACCGTCCCGGCACGTGCATCACACTAGTATAACAGCACCCACGTGGTACGATTCACACATCATAATTATCACATAATATAATTCACATAGTCATATAACATGCTTAAAATCATAATCATCACACATAATTCTCATCATGCCCTCCCGGCACACTAATCAAGGCCCTTAAGCCTTATTAGTGAATTTGGGTCGTTACAATCCTTCTCGGCGAGCCCCAACTCCAGCATAGACACGAGATCCCTGCTCCTCTTATGAAGTTGCTCCTCCTCGTGCAGCTTATTCTGAAGAGTGGAATATTCCTCTTGCCGCTTAAGGAGGAGATCATTTTTCGATTGCAAGCGGGCTTCCAAGGTATCCTTCTCCTCCCTGGCTTGGGATAGCTCTTCCCGGAGCTTGGAGTTTTCGGCCTTCAAGTCATCCGACCGCTGTTTGAACTCATTCTCTGCACTGGCCCGGTACTCTCGATATTTGGCAAGATATTTCTTGTCCGCCTCTTCCTCAGCCGTGCGCCGGGCCTGGTCGGTCTTCTCCGAAGCCTCCCCCCTTATGCTCTCGACCTGTTGGGTCAGTTTCTGCTTCTCCGCCTCCAAGGCCTGGCGAGCCACCTGGCTCTCCTCCAGCTGAACCAGAACTGCACCCACCTCCCGGAACGAGCGTTCCGCGATGAGAGAGGCCTGCAAGGAAAGACAACAGAATGAGTTAAGCAGAACCAAATGCACTGAGACAGATGATCCCAGAACACAACAACTGACGACTTACCCCAGAAAGTTGCTGCTTTACGGCATACGTCAGCAACAGCGGATCCTTACTGCTACTGATGGCCCATTTCTCAGAATTGAGCTCGCACAAGCTCAGGGCCATGTCCTCCATCATCTCCGCTCCGAACGGCGCCAATGCACGTCCGAGCCTAGGCACCAGCCTCTTCCCCAAGGCCGGGCCATCCAAAACCGCTCCGGCCGGGTGAAGGGATCTCACCCCTTCGGCCAGCTCAGCTCTCTTCACGGCAGATAGGTTGTCTGCCCTTCCCTGAACAACAGCCTTCTCAGCCTCCAACCGCCTCTTCAAAAAATTATCAGCCCGTCTTACACCTTCCAGGAGATCAGCGGGGAAACGGGTTGGTTTCTGAGGGAAGTGGAACTTCAGACCAGGCGGAGGAAGGCTTGTTTGTTGAGAAAGTGGAAGAGGAGGAGAAGAAGGAGACCCCGAAAGGGTGGACTCCCTTTGGACCGGAGGAGGAGGTAGACGGGGTATTAGGGACGGTAGCGGAGTCACTACCACCCCGGTTTGATGTTGCTGCTGATGTTGCTGTTGTTTCGGCTGCTGCTGTGGCGGTGTTGATTTTCCTTGTTGTTGTCGTTGATGTTGTTGTTGATGTTGTTGTTGCTTTTGCTGCTGGGGTTGTGGTTGCTGCTGGGAGAGGGTAGTCTGGCGAGGACTGCACGCGGCCCGGAGGTCTCCGTCACCTCCGGAGGAAGAATGTCTGAGGCGTTTCCTCTTGTCGCCCTCAGCCTCTCCTCTAGGGCGTTTGCTCACCCTGGCCTTCTTCGCGGGAAACACAAGACCTTCCCCATCGCTGCTGCTACTCGAGACCATCATGGTCTCGGAAGGCCCATCGGCAGGAGACTTCTCTACCCCCGGAGACACTTGCGCCTCGCCACTTGTCTTCTTGGGAGTGGCAGCTTTACCTCCCCTTCCAGCTTTGGCCTTTCGTCCTTTCCCCTTGGACGGGTCTTAGCTGGTAGCAGCCTTCTTAATAAGCGAGGTAGCTCTCCCCAACATTTTTGCTTCGGGATGTTCTGCAAGAAACGTACGAAGCAAGGTTAACGAACCAGCAAGCAATGTGAAAGAAGATAAGCAGAAGACAAGACAATCAACAACATAAAAGCACAAGCACGTCCGCCAGCAGAGAATAAGGAACAAAAAAGAGAGACGTTTGAGAGGGACGACCATGCACGAGAAACGTGGATGGCCTTCCCCGAGCGAAACAAGACACCGCTTCCTGCTCCAGGAAGCTCCCGTACTCCTTGAAGTCCGGGAATGACATGCTGAGGGAAGAAGGGTCAACCATGGTGACACCTTCTTGCAGACTACCGTCATCCAAACATCCGAGGAGCTCATCTACCCTATCGCAATATCTGTCAAAGGGTATCCTACGCGGATCTAGCCTAAGGAAGCGGGGATCGAACCCCATCTGAGAGGTCCGGGAAACCTCAGATAGGCTGGGGGTGTGAATCAATCGAAAGCTAGCCTTACCTATCCTGGAGGTGCCAGCTCCCAGAGTCCCTTCATTGGGGTAAGCCGCGGCGTAGCGAGCCTCAATTTCTTCTTCCTCCGACTGGGGGTCGGGGATCCTCTCCGCCCAACTGGGGGACAAATTATTCTCGTCCTGGACTGCCTGGCAGATCACCTTGGACAGTTCCAGGGCAATCTGCTCCCGGACATCAGCGGACACCTGACTTTTCCCCCTGCCACTCACTGGCTCAATGTTTTGGAAGGAGGCGAGTAGCCCATACTCTCTTAGGGATTCGGTGGTCACAAGTCCTTCCACCTTCAGCTCTTCCTCCGAGAACCCCTCGTAGAATTGCGACCTCCTTATCATCTCCGCACAGCGAGGCGTCCGTGGGATGGCTTCTGCAAAATTCAAACATGGGTGTCAAAGATCCTCCCGGAAGGCAAATCAAACGTGATGAAACAAAGTTAAAAAAGAAAGGAAGGAGCACTTACCAGGGACTTTGAAGTCCAAAGACAGAGCTGGCACCCTCTTCAATGGGAAACCAGTCGTCAGGAACCAGTACTCCCGGAGATCTGGAACCCTCGCGGTATGACAGGTGGGGCACATCACGTCCGGATACCTCTCCAGCCTGTAAAACCCCACCTTGTCTGAATGGCCTCTCATGGGCTGAGACTTCAACTCGTAGAAGTACAGCACCTCCTCCGGGGTAGGAGCCTCCAGGTCCCGGGACTTGCAAAAGATGTACCACCCCGCTAAGAGCTTGTAGCTGGGGGGAATCAACTGGAAGGGGGCAATCCCCGCCTTCACGCAGAAATTGGCAAAGTAACTTCTTAGGGGCAAGTGCGCCCCACACACTATGTGTGCCCAGCTCCAGGCACCAAAACCCTCGTGACTCTGACTAGCAGACTCACCCAGCACCGACAGACGGTGCCACATCAGGCCTGGGATGTTCTTCAGGCCAGCCTCTGAGGAGTACAGCTCCAGCATGCCGTAGTTCCTAAACAGGTTCGGCTTCTGGTCCATCTCCCAGATTGAACTGTTGGTAGTCGGTGGGCTAGCCGCGACCACTTTAGTCTTTCCTTTCCCCTTTGCGCCGGCGACAGGGGAACCTCACTCCTGGGCGGATTCAGCCTCTACCGCAGCGATAATTCGTTCCTTTGAGGTGTTCGTCACTGAACAAAAGAAACAAAGAAGAAAACACTCTAAGCAGTCAGCACCCTTGTCATACCCTAACGGTATCAAAGGCGTCGGGGAGACCCTCCCCGAAAACTGCTTGGAGAGGCTCCCACCGAGCTTGTCGAGGGGTTGGCACCAGGCCACCCGAAAGGCAGCAAGGAACCAAACTCAAACTCCGAGCCTAAGCCCGCCAAGAGAAGTGTTTTTCCAGAGAAAGACACCCTAAAGGCATTCACGCCTATGCCCTAAAACAGCAAAACGAGGAACAACTTTCCAAACGCCAATCGTCAAAGCATGCAAAAAGATTACTTATTGACTCACATCAGTCACATGCCTATCAAAGCCCTATTCACGCATGCATAAAGATGACACCGGCGGAAAACTCAACCCTAACAACTACCAACGATCTGAAGTTTAGAAAGAAATTTCAAAGTAAAAATACTTACTGGTATTCGAGTATTTGAAGATTGAGGGAGTAACCGGATCACTGCACCGCACGAACACGTGAAGTGAAAGCTGCAAAGACAAGCAACGATTCAAACCTGGAACCTCGGCGAACAAACCTACTGCCAAAACGAAAGAAAAGTTTCTAGATTCCTTACCAAAAGAAGTGGCGAATTCGAAGCAATGGAGGCTTGGAAGCTTGAGAGTTCGAAGATATGGGAATCTGAGAATCTGAAAGCTCGAGAATTTGAAAGCGTAAAGAGGAAGAAAGGTCCGTTCCCTCATTTTTATAGCAGGAAAGAAGTCGTTTCGAATTCCTCAAATGGACGGTCCCGATCTTCCCATTCCGTGTGCATCAGATCCAACGGCTGGGGGTAAAGGGCCGGTCTTATTTATGGCTCCTCGGATAGGAATAAAGTATTTATTTCCCATCATTGCACCATCTCGGGCCCAGCGTACCATTAAATACCGTCAAATCACCACTCAGACGCCTGACGCACGCGAACTCAGCCAATCACCTCACGCGCACGTCTTGGTCGCAGAACCAGTCCCTGCACGACGCGTGGCCCTCGCCATACTTGAGTACTTGAGTTCAAACAGAAGAGATTTCCTTCTTTTTTCGCACTAACACTCAGACGGGAAAAAGGAACTCTTCCAGGAACACAGGAGGTGACCCCTCGTCTAATCTAGAGACCTGAATACCCGGAGGACCGTACAAGCTCCCGGACCTCCCAAGCTCTGTGACCTTGGGGGGTAAATGTTATCCAGATTTCCGGATAGCGTTTAGATAGATAGCCTTCGGGAAGCAAAATTACCACAGTCCTTCACGGAGGGTGACCAGGGGTCGCGGATGGACAGGAAGGCTTCGCCTCTCCCGTTCAGTGTCTAGCACACGCTTTCAAGCAGCCGTAACCCGGAAGTTCGTCGATTCTCCCGGACTCCCGAACGGATATCCTTCGGGGAAGGTCCTTCCAGGAGAAGCTCTTCCGGTTATCTTCGCAGATACGGTTCCGTGCTTCGCACGGAAGAAGACCAAGTGGTCGAGTCACGGAGGAGGCATAGTTGGGATGATATTCACCTGACACAGGATCCCGCCTGACACGCCTGACAGGTCAAGGCCGCACACATCCCAGCACGCCTAAGGGTACCTTTTCGCCTACTGTTCCACTGACTGCCTGGAAGTGACGGCTGCCTTTTTCTATTTCCCATACTTTCATGTAATTATACCTGCGTAGAGTCTTGTAGCCATGCTACTACAGTAATTGTATCCCCTATTTATGGCTGGTGTAATTAAGACTAAGGGGACAGAGTAAAACCCTAATAAAAAACCCTAGCTATAAAGACCCCCTCATTTTACGATAGAGGAGAGAGCGAACAAATCACATAGCAAGAACTCTGCTAAATTCTCTCTAGCTTCATCTTCTCCAAGAGAACCCGAGAGAAACACTGTGAGGTTGTGAGGTTCTTGTACACCAGCTGTTTAACTGTAATTCTCTACAAGTATAATAACATCGACTCGTGGACTAGGGCTCGTTAACGCCTGAACCACGTAAAAACACTGTTTGTTTATTTACATTCCTGCACTTCTACAGTTCTTATCTTTTTATTATTCCGTTCGTATTCTTTTCCGAAAAACTCGGTAAACACTAAGAATGTGAGATGAAAGTGATCAAGATTCGGATTACTGATGTGGATAGACATTTTAGTAAACGTGGTGTATATAATATAGCTTATGTATGACAAGACTGATAAGAATAAACTATCTTTACAAACTTGTCGTTTCACATAAAGATTTTATTTTTATTATAATAGATGATCATTTATAGATCAGTCTAAATCCTGAGTATTCATGAACTCCTGCTTGTGTTTATTGGATCTTTTGATTCACTCTTTATGTTTTCTTAGTGTACGCCCTAGTTTTCCCACGGGCTGTTAGCAAGCTAAGATACGGCCTAATCATATCTACCACGTGAACATCCCCAAGACTGGAGCTGCCGTAGAAGGTTCCTACCTCCTTAGCTCGAGGTAGCCTAAGGGTTCGCCAAGATTAGACTGAATGTGGACTCCGAAGGCCACAGGTCGAGGGAAGCACCCAGCTCATGGTACGAGTTGGGGTTAGAGGCTGTGACCCCTTATAAAGTCAACCACGCAAGGTAAACGTGCATATATCAGACATCACGTGTCTGATATACCCCTGACTTCTCGGACACGCAGCATGAACATGCGTATTCAGACACCCACGACTAGGTTGGGCCGTGCGGCCCATTATCCCCTTACCTATTGATTTGACCACACTTATGTGTCAGGTTTAGGAATTAATCATGAATGTCACAGAGTTGACATGATAGATAAGAAGGTCACGGGATGACCTTCTTACCAACTCCCAGGTGCCTTCTCCTATAAATATGGAGACCCTGGGAGTTACAAAGGGTTGGATTCTATTATGTAAAAAATACCCTGTAAAAGAATACCCAGCATATAGCAATAATATTGACTGGTGGAGAAGAAGGATTTTAACCTTTGAACCACCTAAAATACGTATTTTTTGTCACCATTCCATTTCCAAGATCATTCATCTATTTCGGTTCAACATAAGCACTAATCCCTTCCTCTTTCTTTTCTTAATTACCTGTTGGCGAAGAACCACGTCAAAAGTTTGGTGCTTTCATTAAGAGCAAGTTAGATTGGTGTTGTAGCATACATACAACTATGGTGACCACTCGATCCAGACACGGTAACGAGACGAAACAACATGATGGGCAGGAGGCTCATCACACCGCCATCCCCGGCGAACAAATTCCTGAGGTCCAACAGCGGCCGGGCAAGCAGCCGGTGGGCCAAGATGACACTGGAAGTTCGGCGCCTCGACCACCTAATCCAAACCCAGGTTATTACACTGTAGTGGAGATGGAGAATGCTCAGCTGAGGAGCCAGCTAGCAATAGCTAATCGGCAGATCAAGGATGTGTTGGCCCGACTACCCCCTCTTACAACCGACGCTAACGTCAGAAAGAGGCAAGGCGAGACTCGTAATTCCCGCCCGGGTAATCGGTCCAGGCATAGCCACTCGGACAAGCCTCCGACAGCCAACTCCATTCCCTCATCACACCGTCGAGAGGCAAACTTCGAAGAAATGCCTAGAGCCGAACAACAGCAGTACAGTCGTTCGGTCCGAACTTCAACTCCCAGCTCCCAACCAGCCTCAAGCGCGCCCAGGAGAGCTCGAGGAAGTTCCAGAAGGACATCCGGGGAGGGCTCACAGCATCATCCCGTCCCCACCAGCCGTCCTGCACCTCGTCCAGATCGCCAGGCGCAGGACCCGCAAGTTGGCAGGGCCGCGAGGCTCCCACCTAACTTGATCCGATCTGATGGAACCAGGATCGCGTCTCCGGTCAGGCATCCTCCCTCACCAATAAGATATTCATCTCCTCCTCGGCCCATCCGAGATATTCCAGCCTACAGAAGTAGCAGGAGAAACCCGCCATCCGCAGGGCCTTCCCGACGTAGTAGGGCGCCGAGAGAAAGCACGGATCCTCACCACCAAAGGCGAACTCCGAGCTTTTCTAACGGGAGCTACTGGACCGGTAGTCGCCAGAGCGACCTTTCTGGCAGAGACTTGCACCAGCGTTTAAGCTCAGCACAAAGTCCTCAAGCCACCCAGGGAGGCGACCTGCAAGATTGCCTAAACTCTCATAGAGGAGAGCCAGTAGGAGGTGATAGCCATGCCCGCTCAGGGGGAGCCCTGTCCGAAGTACGTAACGGAGGGAATGCCCCAAATAACCTATCTCAAGATAGGAGGGGCAATAACCCACCAAATATGTACAATGGATCCGGAGCTGTTGAGCAGCCCCGGAATAACCCAGGAAATCAGGACAAAACCCTCGAGCGCCTGGCTCAGATGGAGGAGCTGATGAGGAAGCTCCTGTCGGAGAAAGAGAAAGATGAATATGATTCAGGGATGAGATGGAGATCTTCGCCCCCAGCATAGCAGCAACGGCTTACCCACCTGGTTTCTGTATGCCGCACCTGTCTAAGTTCAATGGAGACGGAGATCCGTCAGACCATCTGGGGATGTTCAACACCCTGATGACGGCCCACAACATTGGCCCCGAGCTGAGGTGTCTGATATTTCCTTCCACGCTGACTGAACCAGCCAGGCAGTGGTTCAAGCAAAGCAAAACACAGTCAATCAGCTCCTGGAAAACTTTCTCGGCTGATTTCAAAAGGGCATTCCAAGCCTCCCAGGCTGCCCGCGTCAAGGTCGACTCTGTCTAACGTGAGGCAGCAGCCCGACGAAACTCTGAAGGCTTACCTGAGCAGGTTCGCGAACGTCGCTGCTCAGGCCAGAGACGCAGATGACAGCTCCAAGCTCATGGCCCTGAGAACTGGAATCCTCGTCGGAGGGGAACTCTGGAAAGATATACAAAGGAAGGGAGTTAGCTCGGTGAACGAATTCCTTAATAGGGCCCAGGAATGGATCAACTTGGAGGAGGTCGAAGCCTCAGCTGCAGGAACCAGCCAGGTCCCTGAGCAGCCCGCTGGAGTGGGGACGGAGGTCGTGGCAACGACCCAAAATGTCACGCAGAATAACCAGCTCGGTGGAGGCAAAAGGAAGGGGAATGGCGAGGGCAGCCAACACGGCCCAAAGAAGAACAAGCCCGTAGACAAGTTTAAGCCCGTCTACGCGACTTATGCGGAACTCACCCACTCTAGGGAGAATATCTTCCTAGCTAATTCTACTCGTCTCCCCTGGAAGAGGCCGGAGCCGTTGAAGCACCAGAAGGGGAAGAGAGATACTTCCAAGTTTTACCGTTTTCACAACGATGTTGGCCACAATACCGATGATTGTAGGCATTTGAAAGATGAGATCGAGACTCTCATCCGAGCCGGCCCCTTGGCCCAGTACGCGCGGAACAGGGTTCCAGCAAATCGACCTGCTCCGGAAGTCCCAGTCAATCAGCCCGGGTCTCGGGTAGATCAGGATGTCCCTCCTCCCGTGATAGGAGGAGAAATATCCACAATATCTGGAGCTCCGCATATGGCTGGCACGAGCAGGGGTGCCCAGAAGAGGTACGTAAATGAACTCAAGGCACATAATGGAGTAGAGTCCGTCCCGGAGCAGCGCCTACCAAAGCAGCAGCGATTAGAAAAGCAACCGATCATTTTTACAGAAGAAGATGCGAGCCATGTCCAGTTCCCTCATAACGACCCTCTGGTCGTAGCTGTTCAGCTCACTAACTGGAGGGTTAGGAGGGTGCTGATCGATAATGGGAGCTCGGTCAACCTTCTATTCCGATCCACGCTGGAGAAGATGGGTTTGACTGTCGCCGAGCTGAAGGCAACCTCCGTGATGATGTATGGTTTTTCAGGAGAAGGATCAACGACTATAGGGACAATCGAGCTGGTGATCACCCTAGGAGAAGGACCTCGGACAGTCTCCAAAATCCTCGAGTTCGTGGTCATCGACTGCTCCACTGCGTACAACGCAATTTTGGGATGACCCACACTCATAGCCTTTGAGGTAGTCACTTCCATTCGCCACCTCGCGATGAAATTCCCTACTTCAACGGGAATATGCACTGTCTGTGGCTATCAGCTCGCTGCCAGGGAATGTTACAGCATTTCCATGAAGGGAAAATCGAAACCCAGGCCACTAGCAATGGCCATTCAAGGTGGTGGAGAGGAATCTCAGGAGCCCTTAGCTGATCCTGAGATTGAAAAACCTCAGAGTGCCGAAGGGGAAAACATAGCCTTAAGAGAGGATATTGACCCTAGAATAGGTGAGGACAGGTCTGAGCTCCAGGCTATTGAGGAGCTTGAGGAAATAAACATCGATCCGCAGAACCCGTCACAGATGGTCAAGCTTGGGAAAAACCTTTGTAGCAAGAGGAAGGCGGAGCTGACTAAATTTCTGCAGGACAACCTGGATGTGTTTGCGTGGTCACACGAGGACATGGTGGGAATCAGCCCGAGTGTCATCATGCACACCCTTCATCTGGATAAAAGCATTCCTGCAAAGTCCCAGAAGCAAAGACGCCTAGGAACAACCCGGGCTGAAGCCTTAGAGGAAGAAGTAGCCCTGCTCAAGAAATGTGGCTTTATCCATGAAGCCAAGTTTCTGATTTGGGTCGCCAACCCCGTGCTGGTCTTAAAGCCCAACGGGAAGTCGCGGACTTGCATCGACTTCTCCGACCTGAATAAAGCCTACCCGAAGGATTGTTTTCCATTGCCAAGGATTGACCAATTGGTGGATGCCACGGCGGGGCACAAGCTCTTGTCCTTTATGGATGCGTACTCAGGCTACAATCAAATCGCTATGAATCCGGCGGACCAGGAGCACACCAGCTTCATGACCCCGACTAACGTTTATTATTACAAGGTCATGCCATTCGGGTTGAAGAACGCCGGTGCTACGTACCAAAGGTTAGTAAATAGAATGTTCGCAAACCAGATCGGGAAGAACATGGAAGTGTACGTTGATGACATGCTAGTCAATTCAAAGACTGCCAATAACCATGTTTCCGACCTGGAAGAATGCTTCAAGATCCTACGGGAGTATGGCATGAGGCTTAATCCACAGAAGTGCACTTTTGGAGTCGCATCGGGAAAATTCCTGGGTTTCATCGTCAATACCCGAGGAATCGAGGCAAACCCCGACAAGATCAGATCATTGCTCGAGCTTCCCTCGCCCAGGTCACGCAAAGACATCCAAGGCCTGACACGAAGGGTGGCAGCCCTCAATCGGTTTATTTCAAAATCCACCGATAAGTGCTTGCCATTCTACAACCTGCTCCGAGGAAATAAGAAGTTCGAATGGACAGAAGAGTGCGAAAGCACTTTCCTCGGCCTGAATGCACATCTGGTCGAGCCACCTGTATTATCCAAACCAGAAGCAGGAGAGCTCCTTTTTCTTTACCTAGCTGTCACAGAGGATGCAGCTAGTGCCGTATTAGTCCGGGAAGAAGACCGGGTTTAGAGACCAGTCTACTACATCAGCAAGAGACTTCTTGGAGCTGAATCTCGGTACCCGTTGATGGAGAAATTGGCGTTTTGCCTTATCACAGCCTCGCGAAAGCCCAGGCCGTACTTCCAGTCCCACTCAATACACGTCATGATCGATCAACCTTTAAGGCAGGTTTTGCAAAAACCTGAAGCATCGGGACGTCTGTTAAAGTGGGCTATCGAACTCAGTCAGTTCAAGATTTTGTACACCCCACGAACTGCTATAAAAAGTCAGGCCTTGGCCGATTTTGTAGCAGAGTGCATAGGATTCCGGGAGGATCCTGCAGAAGACTCACCCCAGGTCACCTCGTCCCCGGCGTCGTGGAGGATCTTCGTGGATGGTTCCTCCAAAGATAACGGCTCCGGAGCTGGAATCATTTTGAGATCCCCTGAGGGACATAGATTCCACTCGGCGCTGAGATTCGGATTCAAAGCCTCCAACAACGAGGCCGAATACAAAGCTTTGCTGGCCGGGCTGAGAATAGCCCAGGAGCTGAAGGCGAGCTCCGTCCAGTGCTTCAGTGACTCCCAGCTCGTGGTAAACCAAGTTTTGGGCGAATATCAAGCACGAGGACCCAAGATGGCTGCCTACCTGGCAAAGGTAAAAGTTGAGCTGTCCGCGTTTGGGCAAGGCTCAATCGAGCAGATACCTCGAGAACAGAACGCTAACGCAGACGCGCTTGCCAAGCTCGCCACTTCCGGAGAGATGGAAGCTCTGGGGTTAGTTCCGGTAGAGTTCTTAGATAAACCAAGTATAGAAGAAGCCTGTGCGGAGGTCGAGATGATCGACGCTAGGCCGACCTGGATGACCCCCATCCTTGAGTATCTCACCCAGAGGAAGCTACCTGAAGGGTGTAACGATGTGCGGCGAGTATTGTATCAAGCTCCCAGGTATACGATAGTAGACAGGGTGTTGTACCGACGTGGACACTCCTTACCTCTCCTGCGATGTGTTCTTCCAGGCCAGGCAAAGGCCATCCTGCAAGAAGTGCATGAGGGTTTTGGCGGAGATCACACTGGGGGGCAAAGCTTGGCCCTAAAGGTCTTAAGGCAAGGATATTACTGGCCCACTCTGTCCAAGGATTCGAACTCGTATGTCAAGAAATGTGACAAGTGCCAGCGGTTCACCTCAGTTGACCGAGCTCCGCCAGTCGAGCTGAAAATGATCTCTTCCCCATGGCCGTTTTCAGATTGGGGAATCGACTTAGTTGGCGCTCTCCCTATTGGAAAAGGCGGGGTCCGCTACGCCGTGGTGGCCATCGACTACTTTATGAAGTGGGCTGAGGTAGAACATTTGGCAACGATAACTTCCAAAAAAGTCCTCGACTTTGTGGTTAAAAGCATTATCTGCCGATTCGGACTGCCCCAGAAAATCGTTTCCAACAATGGGACTCAGTTCAATAGCGACCTCTTCACCGAATTTTGCGAAAGGTACGGAATTGTGAAAAGTTTCCCCTCCGTGGCCTATCCTCAGGCGAATGGCCAAGTCGAGGCCGTCAACAAGACATTAAAGGCGAGCCTCAAGAAGAGACTAGACGAAGCCAAGGGGGTCTGGCCAGAACAGCTCCCCCAGGTTCTCTGGGCATATCGGACCTCGCACCGGACTCCTACGAGTCATAATCCTTTCTCTCTGACTTTTGGGAGTGAGGCGGTCCTCCCCGTGGAGATTAAGGTACTTTCGCATAAGGTCCAGTCATACGACCAGGATCGCAACCACGAGCTACTTTGCACTTCCCTAGACTTGGTTGATGAAAGACGAGAAGATTCACAGCTCCAACTTGCACATTATCAGCAAAAAATCACTCGTTATTTCAACTCAAAAGTCAAAAAGCGCGCCTTCAGCATTGGCGACCTGGTCCTCAGAAGAGTTTTCTTAGCCGGTAAGGATCCAAAGATGGAGTATTGGGACCGAACTGGGAAGGACCATATCAAGTCATCGAGGTCATTAAAGAGGGAACTTATAAATTAGCTCGGCTTGATGGAGGGGCAGTCCCACGGACTTGGAACGCCATCCATTTGAAGAGATATTATCAATAATTCCCTTGTAAGGCCTAAAAGGCCATTTTTTATGTATTATGCAATGAGAACTAACTTTTCGTTTACGATTGTACATGTTTACAAGTGTAATCTAAAGTAACCACGAAAGACCCTTTCCTAGTTACTTGGGGAGCATATGGTACTTGGATATAACCAGGTCACCTTAAAAGGCTTAGAAGTTAATTCAAATCGATTGATCGTTGTTCTTCTTCAAGAGCACGAGATATTGATAAAAATTAACACGAACTAAGCTATACCCTAGATATAACCAGGTCATAAAACTTAGAAGTTAATTTAAATCGATTGATCGTTGCTTTTCTTAAAGAGCACGAGATATGGATAAAAATTAACAGGACCTAAGTTTTCAAATTAAGTTCCTGGATATAACCAGGTCATAAAACTTAGAAGTTAACTTAAATCGATTGATCGTTGTTTTTCTTAAAAAGCACGAGATATTGATAAAAGTTAACACGAACTAAGTTTTCAAATTAAGTTCCTGGATATAACCAGGTCATAAAATTTAGAAGTTAATTTAAATCGATTGATCGTTGCTTTTCTTAAAGAGCACGAGATATTGATAAAAATTAACACGAACTAAGTTTTCAAATTAAGTTCCTGGATATAACCAGGTCATAAAACTTAGAAGTTAACTTAAATCGATTGATCGTTGTTTTTCTTAAAAAGCACGAGATATTGATAAAAGTTAACACGAACTAAGTTTTCAAATTAAGTTCCTTGATACAACCATGTCATAAAACTTAGAAGTTCACTTGAATCAATTGATCGTTGTTTTTCTTAAAAAAGCACGAGATATTGATAAAAGTTAACACGAACTAAGTTTTCAAATTAATTTCCTGGATATAACCAGGTCATAAAACTTAGAAGTTAATTTAAGGAGAACCTGGTGAAAGACCGGATGGTGAAGACCATCATGAATCTCACAAAAGAAGGGAAGACTCGCCAATTTTGGGTAGAAGATGATCTTTTGTGGGCCAAGGGTGGATGCTTATATGTTCCAAAGACGGGAGATTTGTGGAGGACACTGATGAGTGAGTGTCACGACACCTTGTGGGCGGGTCATCCAGGGTGGCAGAGAACTCATGCCCTATTGAAGCAGGGGTACTACTGGCCATAAATGCGCGATGATATCATGGAGTATACCAAGACCTGTCTCACCTGCCAGCAAGACAAAGTGGAGAGACACAAGACACCAAGGTTGTTGGAACCTTTGTTAGTCCCAAGCCGACCATGGAAGAGTGTGTCGCTTGACTTCATTACTAGTTTACCGAAGACGGGAGACTTGAGTGCGATCTTCGTGATCGTGGACAGATTTTCAAGGTATGCAACCTTCATACTGGTGTCGAAATATTTCTCGGTAGAAGAGACAATGAGACTTTTCTTCAAGTATGTAGTTAAGTATTGGGGAAGACCCCAAAATATAGTTAGTGACAGTGATGGAAGATTCACAGGGACCTTTTGGTCCGAGTTATTCAACCTTTTCGGGTCACAACTAAATATTTCCTCGAGCTACCATCCTTAGACAGACGGACAGACTGAAAGATTCAATGGGATGCTGGAAGAGTACTTGCGGCATTTCGTCAGTGCCAACCAAAAGAATTGGCCGCAACTACTAGACATAGCTCAATTTTGTTTCAACTCTCAGAAGAGTTCTTCGTCAAACAAGAGCACTTTTGAAGTTGTTAACGATCAGCAACTGCTGTTACCCCACACAGTGGATGAGTATTGAGGAAGAAATCTGAGAGCCTTTAATTTCACGAAAGACTGGAAGAAAACCACTGAGATTGCCCGAGCCTGTCTAGAGAAGGCATCAAAGAGAATGAAGAAGTGGGCAGATCAGAAGAGACGACTGCTGGAATTCAAAGCAGGCAACTTAGTGATCATCAAGCTGAGGCCCGAACAACTGAGATTCCGAGGGAATAAGGACATCAGACTTGTCCACAAATATGAGGGTCCTGTTCCAGTCATCTCGAAAGTGGGCCTGACCTCCTACAAAGTCAGCTTACCAGAATGGATGAAAATACACTGGGTCTTGCATGTCAGCAACCTCAAGCCGTATCATGAAGATCCAGAAGATCCAGCGCGCAACCAGTCTACCAGAGAAGGGGTCAGTGTCAAGCCACAAAGCAGCAGAAAACATGAAGAAATCCTAGCAGAGAGGACCGTGGTCGTGGACAAAAAGAAGAAGAAAGAGTTTCTGGTGAAGTGGAAAGGGCTCGGAGATGAAGAAATTTGCTGGGAAAGGGCGGAGGACTTGCATAAGCATACGCAGAAGATTGAAGATCAGCAAGGGGCAGGTTCGTCGAGGACACCGAAGTTTTAAGCGGAGGAGAGTGTGACGTGCTGCGTCATGACACACCTCCAGGGGGCCATTTTGTATGTATTAGCATGCCTTGGTGCTTGATCATTAGTCAAGTCTTTCACCAAGTAACCCCATGGGTAGGGGATGGCACTTTTGTAATTATGCATATGTCTCCCAGACAAAAATCATATATGTTCATGGGAAGACTTCATTTCCTTAGAAAGCTCCTTAGGGGGGGGGGTGACTTAAGGAAGCACCATGGCCACCAGCAGATAGGGGCTTAAGCTGTGTACTCCCTTGCCCTATCAAGGCCTTATAAAATGATGCTTTGCCATGTCCCTTTGTGTATGCTTTCATTATGGTCTATGTGTTGCTTGTTTGTTACCTTCGTTGGGCCTTTGCGTGCCACTTGACTGTGTTGTATGCTCTGATTGTTGTGTGGGATGTTGTCTCTAGATAGCTTGCCTCGTGCTTGCTCCCGCTTCATAATTGCCTTTACTTGTATGAGACTTGTAACGCGGCTAACCATTGAGTTTTCTTGCCACAGGTGTGAATTCTAGGCTGACTTGCTAGCTAAGAGCGCTAACAAGTGTCGCACGTTTCATCAATTCGAGTATCGAAGTTGGCGGCTCATGACATTGAGCAGCCCCCAGCTAACCTAAAGACTAGGGCTCAAACCCTTGAGAGACTGGCTCTAATGGAAGAATAAATGAAAATACTCTTATCTGGGAAGGAAAAGGATGATTGTGACTCAGATGAGGGCTCAAACATTTTGCTCCAAACATTGCAGTAGCAACATATCCTGTAGGTTTTAGGTTGTCGCACATGTCGAAGTTTGATGGAGATGGAGATCCATCTAATCACCTCAGAATGTTTAACACCATGTTGATGACCCACAATGTCGAGCTCAATCTAAGGTGTATCTTGTTCCCTATAACTCTGGTCGGGCCTGTCAGGCAGTGGTTTAAACAATACAAGAGGCATTCCTTAAGCTCGTGGAAGAAATTTTCCTCAGATTTCAAAAAAGCATTCTGAGCTTCATAGGTAGTTCGAGTTAAGGTCGATTCATTGGCCAACGTAAAGCGGCAACCTAGCGAGACATTGATGGCATACCTGAGCAGATTTGCCAATGTTGTTGCACGATCTAGGGATGTTGATGACAGCTCCAAGCTCATGGAAATGAGAACGGGAGTCCTCATCAAGGGCGACCTGTGGCAAGAACTCCAAAGACAAGGGGTTAAAAGCATAGACAAATTCCTAGGTCGAGCTCAGGAATGGATAAATCTGGAGGAGGCACGAGCTTCTATCGCAGGAACCAACCAGACCCTTGTCCAACCTATTGGATCGGTTACGGATGTTGCAGCTACGGCTCGAGCCGTTACCAAGAATAGCCAAGGGGGGAGTGACAAAAGAAATGGGAATGGTGAAGTCGACTAGAGCGGGATGAAGAAGAACAAGTCATCTGAGAAGTTCAAGCCTATCTACGCTACTTATACCGACAATAAAACCGAGAGCATATCTTTCTGGCTAATTCTAATCGCCTCCCATGGAAGAATCCAAAACCTTTAAGAAACTAGAGGGCAAAGAGAGATCCTTCAAAAAAAATTCGATTCCACAATGACATTGGTCATAACACTAATGGTTGCTGGAAACTGAAGGATGAAATTGAGACTCTCATCCGAGCTGGACCGTTGGCCCAATACGCCCGAAATGAAGTAGTTCCCAATCAGCCCACAGGGTAGAATTCTCAGTCAGTCCTAGAATCTCCGATAGGCCAATCTGAAGCTCAGGTGAATCAGGTTGATCCTCCTCCAATAGTAGGGGGAGATATAACCATTATTGCTGGAGGACCTCATTTGGCGGGCTCGAGTCGCGGGGCCCAAAAGAGGTACATCAATGAGCTGAAAGCTCATATTGGAGTGAAGTTCATCCCGGAGCAACGGTTATATAAACAACAAAGATTGGAAAAACAACCAATCATTTTCATGGAAGAGGATGCTAGCCACTTCCAATTCTCACATAATGATCTGCTGGTGGTAATCGTATAGCTCTCCAACCGAAGGGTGCGTAGAATACAGGTTGATAATAAAAGCTTCGTAAATTTACTTTTTAGGTCCACCCTGGAAAAAAATGGGACTGTCCATATCCGATTTGAAGGTGACCTTAATGACTCTATACGAGTTTTCGGGTGAGGGAACAGCAACCACAGGGACAATCAAACTAGTGGTGACATTGGGAGAAGAGTCACGAACTATCTCCAAAATACTTGAGTTCGTAGTAATAGATTGTCCATCCACATACAATGCGATTTCGGATCGACCAGCGCTGATGCCATTTGAAGCCATAACATCGATCTAACATTTGGCAATGAAATTCCCCTCAGCTTTGGGTATATGTACAGTCAGAGGTGATCAGCTCACTGCCAAAGAATGCTATAGCATTTCTATGAAGGGAAAGTTACAACCCGAGCAGCAGGTAATGGTCATAAGTGAGGGAGGTGAGGAGTCCCAGGAAGCAAAAGTCACCCATGGGACGGAAAAACCTCAAGAAGAAGCTGGTGAGGTTGCCCAGCGTGACGACATTTATCCATGGATGGGCGAAGACAGGTCAGAGCTCAAAGCCATAGAAGAGCTCAATGAAGTAAACATCGACCCCAAAGAAGCTTCAAGAGTTGGAAAATTTGGGAAAAATCTTGAAGACAAAAGAAAGAAGGAGCTGGTCGATTTTTTACGGTAGAACATGGATGTTTTCGCCTAGTCGCATGAGGATATGGTGGGAATCAGTCCGAGTATAATAATGAACACATTAAACTTGGACAAGAACATGCCAGTAAAATCCCAAAAATGAAGGCTTTTGGGAACAGTACAAGCTGAATCGCTTGAAGAAGAAGTAGCTGGGTTACTAAAATGCAGGTTTATCAAAGTAGCAAAATACCTTATCTTGGTTGCCAATCCCGTGTCGGTCCCGAAACCAAATGGGAAATGGAGAACCTGTATCACCTTCTACAACCTAAACAAGGCTTGTCCAAAGGATTGTTTCCCTCTGCCAAGGATTTACCAGTTGCTAGACGCCACGGCAGGTCACGAGCTCATGTCTTTCATGGACGCATACTCTGGATATAACCAAATCACGATGAACCCACAGACCAAGAACATACCAGTTTCATGACTGAGTATAACGTATATTGTTACAAAGTTATGCCATTCAGATTACAAAATGTCGGGGCTACATACCAACGCTTGGTCAACAAAATGTTTGCTAACCAGATCGGAAGAAACATGGAAGTGTATGTTGATGACATGCTCGTCAAGTCAAAAACTGCCAATAACCATGTGTCCGACTTGGAAGAATGTTTTGAAATCTTAAGGAAATATGACATGAAGTTGAATCCCCATAAATGCACGTTCTTGGTGGCATCTGGGAAATTTCTGGGGATCGTATTAAACACAAGGGGGATACAAGCGAATCCTAAAAAAATCAAATCGTTGTTAGACATGCTGTTGACCCTAGTTTTGGTCAATGACACGGAGTCTAGAAAACGACAGAAAATAATATAGTGCTTGAGAAAATGATCTAATGGAAAATAAAGGACACAGAGAATTATAGTGGTTCGGCCCCAGTGATTGGTAATAACCTACGTCCACTTGATACTATTATTAATATTGAGCTTCAAAGGTGTGATCAAAGAACTAGGGTTCCTGAGTTTCACAGACCTTAGAAGAAGAAAATAATACAAACGATGGATAATAGTAATACAATTATGAAAAAGAGAAAAAAGATCGATCCCCTTCCTTGAGCTATTTCTTCTGTATTTATAGGCTCAAGAAGGGTTACATGAATTAGAAAATAATATCTATCCTTAATAAACAGATCTGCAGGTCATAATGAAGAGAAATTCTTGGATATCATCACAACTGTACAGATCTTTACATAAATGAACGGAGTATACAACCAGTCTGGTCATATATAAAACTTGATCTTTTCATGTGGAAATAATCCTAGTCGATAGGCGAGCAATATCTCTGCCACGTATCAGCCAGCTGTCGAAAATCCTTGCCACGTCATCAACAGCTATTTTACGGATAAACATTTGCCCCCCAAGTTTATTTATTGCGACCAGCAATAAGTAAACTTAGGAAACCAACTTTTCGCATGCCCCACGAAATCTATTAGAGCCTCTCGTGCGTTCTTGAAAACTGCGACCTAATCACATCCAATCATGCCTTTTCAGTTTCCAAGTAACCTTTCTGACGGTTGTTACACTCCCCCATGCCTTGAAAAAGGTAACTCATGATTACCCCTTTTCAACACATCTCAGCTTCTATAAATAATCCCCGCATTCTTCTTTTAACTTTTTACACGCCATATCTGTGCCAAGAACTCTCAAGAACTCTATTTCAGAGCCAGGAACTTCAAAGGTCTTCAGTCGCGTTCATAAGGGTCTTTCGCATGCAAACCCTAAGTCATTCCTTTTAAGAATCTCCAATCTTTATCTAGGTAAATTTCTTCGACGTTTAAACCCTTTGAGATGCCGTGCATACTATTTCTGTGTTTTGAAATTTTTTGTGTTCTTGGGTTTGAAATTTGTGAGGATTTTGTATATACCGTTTGATGCTTGATAGGGTAGTGTAATTTTTCTCTGTAGAAGTTAGGGATCAGTTTGATTGTCAAGATCATGGGTTTAGGGCGTAAAATCGAAGTAAAAATTTGATTTTTAGGCTAGCTGAAAAACTGGGTTTTTCCCGCCCCTTTGGAGTTGAAAAAGTTTTTTTCAGGAAAAACTTTTTACTTTCACTTTTCGATCCGTTTTTCAAAACTGTTCGCATAAAACTTAGTGTTTCCGTTAGAATGCTGCTGGTCGTAGACGCGAGCAACGTTATTCCAACTTTCAATATAAGCTCCCAGGCTGTGCATCTTATCTCCTCCTTTGTCTGTTTGCAGTTTACATGCAAGACCCGTGGGGAGGAGAAAGACCCATCGACGACGATCCGCTAGCTCAACTGCTCGAGGACGAAGAACAACCCTCGTCGCTGATACCCGAAATTCCATTTTCTCATAGCAATCCAAACACTTCCCCAGTCTTGACCCGAAACATGGCTCATACCAAAACCAAGGCCTAGAAAAGGAAAACCTCCAACCCTTCTCATTTGCCTGCTGCTTCGGCTGATGCTCCCTCGACCAGTGGTCGAGATGAAAATGCTCTCGACCCAAACATCCAAAGACATGCCCGCCCTAGACATGCCATTCAACCAGATGTTGAGTGGTATGTAGTTTCTGAAAGTAGAGTGACGATCAGAATGATCGCCAATTACTTAAGGAAATACAGTCTCCCGGGGGTGACCTTAGTCAGGCCCAAACCAGACCAAAGGGCAAATCTGGCTGGAGGCGACTTCAGCGCCTGGTCGCGGTTTCATATCGAGGCAGGGGCTACCTTGCCTCTTCACTCGTTTTTTCAGGGGGTGGCCAACTATTTTGGAGTTGCCCCCTTTCAAGTAACCCCAAATGGATATAGGATGCTTGCTACACTCTATATCCTGTACAACCAAAAGAAATGGCCCGTGCCATCGCCTCATGAGGTCAAGTACCTGTTCGACCTCAAATCTAACCCCAACCAAGAAGGCACGGAGTTCTTCCACTTCTGTCATTAGGAAACCGGACGCACCTTCCTAACCGACACAACTCATATCTCAAACGTGGGGAGGTACTACCAAGAGTACTTCCTTACTGCTAACATGGCCGCGGATAACCTGGCTTTCACACGAGGAGGTAAAATTTTTGTATCACTGGCTGACTTCTTCACTTAGTGCTCTTCTCCACAATGTCTTAAACTGTTAATGTCTTCCAGGCCCATGGTTGCGACCAAACCCAACTCCGGACATGGAGTTGAGATCGGCGCTCTTAGCCAGCATGACTGATGCTGAAAAGAGTGTCAAGAATCTGGTTACAGAGGCTAACCTTAGGTTGGTTGGCCTCTGGGCCCCTCAACCAGACATGAGTGGGCCCTCAGTAGGGAGTATCTACGCCGAGGAGGAACCTGAGCAGCAACCTCTAGCGTCACCTCCACGGAGGAGACTTACTGGGGTCACAATTAGGGAACCTGCTGGCACTCCTCCAGCAGAGAGGCCCTCAGCCCCCTTAGGGAAAGGAAAGAAGAAGGCCACCGAGCCTGTCGACCTCTCTGATGATTCGTCGGACGACAATGGTATAGTTTTTTCGCTTTTAGACAATTTTCCAATTCCTTGTCATCTTTATGACAGGGACGGAAATTTTAAATATGCTCCAAATTTAGGGTCAGACTTCTTCATGTCAAATAATGAGTATAAGACTAGTAGAGTCTGTAGTGTAGTGACCAGTAATAATAGCTTGGGTATTTGACTTTGCAATCCTTTTTTGCTTCTTTTTCTGATGTAATGTACTTAGTCATTCATGCTATCTCACTATTCGACTTTGGTCTAGCTTTTCAGACATGGACTCTGTCAATGTATTCGACCTCTACAGCGCTCCAGAGGCTGCCGCGGCTCCTCCAAGCAAGAAGAAAACCAGTAAGAGACATCCCGGGGAGAGCAGCAAAGCTCCTCAGGCGAAGAACGCTCGGAACGCAGGCCCTTCGGAGGATATGCCTCTGCCACCACGACTCCACTTTCTCCCCACGAGCAGCAGACTCCATCTGGTGCAGCCGGGTCGACTCCTTCTCCCGCGGCCCCGACTGACCAACCTCAGCAGGTTGATCCTGCCTCAACTGGGAACGAGATGGTTGGTCACGCCTTCAAGCTGATCAAGGAGAGGATCACCAAGATCACGAAACATGAACGCTGCCGAGAGGCAATGGCTGCTACAGAGACGATGGGTGTTGACCCGATCCTGAATCGTGCCTTGAACGAGTTCACCAGTGTAAGTCATCTTATTTTGTGTAAACAGGTCTTCTTTAGTTTACCGTTTGTCTAACTTTTGTTCTGACTACAGGCCATGCTAACCCTTACTGCCAGCCGCATCCGCCTGGGTGCCGTCACCGAGCAGGCCAGGACTTCGGAGCAACGGCACGAGGATGAACTCAAAGCTGCTGAGGCTAGACATGCTGATCAGCTGGTGGCGGTGGATGAGGAAAAGGCCCAACTGGCTAAGGAGGCTCTTCCTGGGTAGTTCTAACCCCATCCTTGCGGAGGCTCTTCCAGAGGGGCGAGCGACGCCTAACCCCTGCGGTTATGGCCATCATTTTGCCTTCGTCCCCCACTGTTTTAGCTCCAGATGCTACTCGTATAAAGCGCTGGATGTAGTCCTTCAATGATTCTCCATCCTGCTGGCGAATTTCAACCAGCTGGTTTTCCTCGGTCGGATGCACACGACCGGCGTAGAATTGTCCGTAAAACTCCCTTACGAACATCTCCCAGGAAACTATGCTTGCAGGAGGGAACTTAAAAAACCACTCCTGTGTGGCATCAGAAAGTGTTGCAGGGAAGATCCTGCACCGAGCATCTTCGGACACTTTCTGAATGTCCATTTGTATTTCAAACTTATTGACGTGAGACACCGGGTCACCGTACCCATCAAAGGTTGGAAGCGTAGGCATCTTAAACTTGCTAGGAGTCTCCGCCATAGCTATCCTCTGGACGAAAGGAGTGCCTTTCCTCCTGTCGTGGTCGATATGAGATGTTCTTCCCCCCACCAGCTGTTGTACTGCCTGGTTGAGGGCATCTATCTGGGCCTGTACAGTGGCAGGAATCACTGTGGCTTCTGTTGCTGGGGGGATGTTCTCGCCATGTCGCTCGCGGCGATCATGGAGTACATCTCTCAAGTCGTCCTCTCTTCTCCGCTGCTCTCTAGCTCTGAGCCGGTTGAAGACATTATTTTGCCTGGGCTGCCCCCCAACATCCCGTCTATTGGGTTGGTCATCGTGAGGTGTTTGGCTCCTGCCCCCACCTCTTTCTTCATTCCTCCGACCGACATTTCCTTTGCCTGAGTCGGCCTCATTATACCCATGGCCATCTTTAAATCTTGATTGGCTATGGTGGGATCGACTGTTCCCTCGATTTCCACCCCAGGCTGAAGCGTCCTGAGTGTTAGAGGGTGGCCTGCGCTGGTCGTTGTGTTCCCGTGCATTATCATGTCGCGGGGGACCCCAGACCGCAGAGCCTAACTCTGAGTTCCTCCTGTTGCCAGGAGGATTCTGACCTCTGTTTGGAAGGTTCGGCTCGTCGCCCCTATGGCGTCTAGGACTGCGAGGCTGACGCTCGGTCCTATTCTGCCTCTAATGCGGGGGATTTCCGCGACTAGCTTGGGATGGAGGTTGTGCCTCAGGGTCCTGTGGGACATCGTCATGAGGCATCTGAGGCTGCTCGAGCCTTTGCGGGCTCGAGGGTTGGATAGGCGAACTAGGATTGGGACCCCTGTGGGGTGGCCCATTCGCAGGTTGATCAGGCTGCGAGACAGGTGCGGCCTGATTCCTAGCCAATTGCAAGGCTGCCTCTAGGGCTGCCATGGCTTCGCTCTGGCGTCGGTCCATCTCCGCTTGCCTTTTGCTTAACTCTGCGTGCTGCCGTTCAATCTCTTGCTGCTGTCGCGCCATGATTTCGGCAGTACTTTCTTGATTGGCCCTCAGACTGGCCAACTCTTCATGCAACGCCCCCAGAGTACTCTTTAGCGTCGCGTCATCCATTTCCTCTTCCTGAAAGTCCAAATGTGGCTCATCCTCAGCCACATTTGCAGGAGGAGGAGGAGGCGGGTTTGATGGTGCAGCGAGGGCCGCCTGTCCAGTTTTCCTTGCAGTCTTCGCCTTGCTTTTTTCAACGGTGATATATCAAGCTCTCAATGAAAGCACCAGAATGTTGACCCTGATTTTGGTCAACTGACACAGAGTCAAAATACGCTTGACGTAAGTAAATGCGTTGAAATGAACGTAATAGCAAAAATAATAAGAACATGATATTTTATAGTGGTTCGGCCCCAGAATCTGGTAATGACCTACATCCACTTAGATTGTTATTGATATGAGAGTCAAAGGAGTGATCAAAGAACTAAGGTTCAATGAGTTTCACTAACCTCTGAAGAACAATACAATATTTCAGATAGAATTACTCTAGTCTCAAATAATTCGAAAGCCAAAAGTCCCTTCCTTGAGCTATCTTTCTCTATTTATAGGCTCAAGGGGATTACATGAATTTGTTACAGATATTCTTTCCTAAATAATCGGATATTCAGGAGATTGTGGGAGTCAATTTCGGGATTTACAAAGATCTTTATGAAACATCATGTTGCGGAACCATCGACCAGACTGGTCGCAGGTAAGACTAGGTCGCCTACTGCTCATAATGTGTCTTCTGGTCGATATCCTAGCAAAGTTCCTCCAAGTGTCAGCCACGTGTCCAAGAATCACTTGCCACGTCATCTGTTGCCAGTTTTTTGGATAACACTAAGGCTTGTCCTTTTATGTCGAAGAGGCTAGTTGGTCAATACTGTAATCGGATGAGCTTGTAAGTAAGGCCACAACTTCCTTGACGCCAAAACTAAGCAGTAGGCTAACTTTTTGATGGGGGGATACCTCAATTCTGCTCCGATTAGCCTTTTTCTTACGTGATAAACAGCCTTCTGAACACCCTCTTCTTCTCTTACAAGAACAGCACTAGCAGCGTAATCCGTGATTGCCAGGTAGATGAACAAAGTCTCTTTATCGACCGACTTTGACAGGATGGGTGGCTGTGCCATATGCGTTTTTAGTTCTTGAAAGGCCTGTTCGCACTCATCTGTCCATTCAAATTTCTTATTGCCTCTGAGTAGATTGAAAAATGGGACGCACTTGTCTAATGATTTTGAAATAAATCTACTTAGAGTAGCAATTCTTTCGGTCAGGCTTTGGACATCCTTAATCTTTACTAGCGACTTCATCTCGATCAAGGCTTTTATTTTCTCGGGATTAGGTTCAATTCCTCTTGAGTTAACTATAAATCCCAAGAACTTCCCTAATCCTACCCCGAAGGATCTTTTAAGGGGATTTAGCTTCATCCTATATTTATTCAGGACATTGAAGCACTCTTGCAAATCTCTTACATGCCCTTCTACTTTCTTCGACTTAACCAGCATGTCGTCGACGTAAACCTCCATGTTTGCACCGATCAGCTCCTTAAACATGTGGTTGATGAGTCTCTGGTAAGTCGCACCAGCGTTTTTCAAACCAAAGGGCATCACTTTGTAACAGTAGAGCCCTGTATCGGTGCGAAAGCTAGTGTGATCCTCATCAGGGGGATGCATACTGATTTGATTATACCCAGAGTATGCATCCATGAGTGAGAGGATCTCGTGTCCTGCAGTGGCATCGACCAGCTGGTCGATCCTCGAGAGTGGGAAACAGTCTTTGGGGCAGGCTTTATTTAGGTCTGTAAAATCCACGTACATACTCCACTTGTCGTTCGGCTTGGGCATGAGTACGGGATTGGAGACCCACGATGGATAAAACACCACTCTGATGAACCCATTCTCCTTCAGCTTCTCGACTTCCTCTTTCAAAGCCTTTGATCTGTCTTTGTCGAGCAGCCTTCTTTTTTGTTGCATAGGTGGAAAGCTTTTGTCAATGTTCAGGACATGGCTGATGATTACAAGATCTATCCCGGCCATGTCTTTATGCGATCAGGCAAATACATCCTTGTTCCTCCTTAAGAACTCCACCAGTGCGTGTTTTGTTGTTGTCTCTAAGTTTTTACCGACTTTCACAACTCTGGTCGAATTTTCCTTATCGAGTTGGACCTCTTCAAGGTCCTCGATGGGGCCCACTTCTTCTTCAAAATCCCCAAAGCGAAGATTTAAGTCTCTATCCTCACTTTGGGAAACGCCCTATTTGGTGAGATTATCACCTGAGCGGGCTTGAACATCAGTTGCCATTTGCAACTCTTTCCCGGTGGCATCTCTCGATACACCCTTCTTTGCCTTGGTGATCGAGGCGTTGTAGCACTCCCTCACTTCCCTTTGGTTTCCCAACACGCATCCTATCCCTGCGTCCGTTGGGAATTTCATGGCGAGGTGCCATGTAGAAGGGACGGCTCGAAGGTCAACTAGAATTGGTCTCCCTATCACAGTATTGTACACTGAAGGACAATCAACTACTATAAAAGTAGTGAATAATGTCATGTTAGCAGGCGCAGTGCCTGCTGTGACTGGGAGTCTAACTGACCCTACTGGGGCGAGCCCTTCTCTAGAAAAACCATATATGGTTTGGTTGCATGGCTCTAGGTCCTTTACGGATAATTTCATCCTTTCCAGCGAGGACTTATATAGGATGTTGACTGAACTTCCTGTATCGACCAACACTCTTTTCACCATCATATTCAAGATTTGTACATCCCCGACCAGTGGATCAGAGTGTGGGAATCGCACATGCTGAGCGTCATCGTCAGGGAAGGTGATCAGTTCCTCCTCTATTCGAGCCTTTTTTGGTGCACGATCCTCGACACTCATCATCTTGATGTCATGGTCGTGGCGTAGGGTTCGAGCATATCGTTCCCTCGCTTTTCCACTATCTCCTGCAAGATGTGGGCCTCCGCAGATGGTGAGTAGGGTAACTGCTATAGGAGCTGGCTGTAAAGGTGGCGAGCGTTGGCGTGCAGGCGCCGACTCGTTGTCACCTTGAGCCTCTCGCTGAGAACCTCCCGCGGCTCGTACATATCTTCTTAAATGTCCCTGTTTTATCAGGAACTCAATTTCATCCTTCAGCTGGTTACACTCATTGGTGTCGTTCCCATAGTCGTTATGATAACGACAGAACTTTGTTGAATCTCTCTTAGAGATATCTTTTCTTATTGGTGCGGCTCGCTTGTAGGGCACGCTCGAGCTAGTCGCCTGGTAAACCTCGGCTCGGCTTTCAACAAGGGCGGTGTAATTGGTGAATTTCGGTTCGTATCGATTACCTTTGGGGCGCTTACTCTCGGAGGTCGAGGGTTCGTTGCTCGCCCTCTTTCCACCATTCTTACCATTGCCATTCCTGTTGCCTTTGCCGTTGCCATTGGGCTTAGACCCGTTGGCGGCTTTGGAAATCGCGTCTTTGAGCTTGATGTACCAATCAGCCCAGGTTGATGTACCCGTTGGCGGCTTTGCTGGCGATTTTCCTTCGTTGGCAATCGCATCTTTGAGCTTGATGTACCGATCAGCCTGATCTAAAAACTCCTGGGTACTTTTAACCCCATGTTTCCTGAGGCTACTCCAAAGGGGAGAATGGCGCCTAACCCCAGCGGTTAGGGCCATCATCTTGCCTTCATCGCCCATAGTCTTGGCTCCTGCTGCGGCTCGCATGAAGCGCTGAACGTAATCCTTCAAAGGCTCTCCCTCTTTCTGGCGTATCTTGACCAGTTGGTTTTCCTCGGTGGGGTGCACACGACCCGCGTAGAACTTCCCGTAGAAATCATTCACGAACATCTCCCAGGATACTATACTTGTAGGAGGGAACTTAAAGAACCACTCCTGGGCGGCATCAGAAAGTGTCACTGGGAAGATCCGGCAGCGAGCATCTTCAGAGACTTTCTGAATGTCCATCTATATCTCAAACTTATTAACGTGAGATACCGAGTCTCCATACCCGTCGAAATTTGGCAGAGTCGGCATCTTGAACTTGCTGGGGGTTTCTGCCACAGCAATCCTTTGTACAAAAGGGGTGCCTCTCCTCCGATCGTACTCGATATGCGATGTTCGCCCCCCGACCAGCTACTGCACAGCCTGGTTCAGGGCATCGATTTGAGCCTAAATGACTTCGAAATTGCTGGGGCCTCTGGTGCCAGGGAAATGTACTCATCGTGCCTTTCTCGGCGGTCGTTGAGTACATCCCTCAAGTCGTCATCTCTTCGTCGCTGCTCGCTGGCTCCAAGCCAGCTAAAGACGTTATTTTGTCTGGGCTGCCCCCTAGTGTTATGTCCTGCTTGTCGGTCTTCTCTATGTGAGGGGCTCCTGCCTCCACCTCTTTCTTCCTTCCCCCGACCAGCATTTCCTCTGCCTGAGTCAGCCTCATTGTAGCCGTGGCCATCTCTGAACCGTGACTGGCTATGATGCGACTGACTATTTCCTCTGTTGCCTCCTTGGGCTGGCATTTCTCAAGCGTTAGGGGGAGGCCTACGTTGGTTGGTGGGTCCCCGTGCATTGTCATGTTGTGGAGGGCCCCTGGCTGCAGAGCCTGTCTCTAAGTTCCTTCTGTTGGCAGAAGGACGCTGCCCCCTGCTTGGTGGATTCAGCTCTTCACCCCCTGGGCTTCTAGGGCTACGGAGCTGTTGCCCGGCCCTATTCTGCGTCGGGGGCTGGGGATTGTCTCGACCAGCCTGGGACGGAGGCTGCGTCTCAGGATCCCTGGGTGGGATATCCTCCTGAGGCATAGGTGGCTGCTTCGGCCTCTGAGGGCTTGTTCACTGGAGCGGAGGGCTAGGATTGGGACCCCTTTGAGGTGGCCCGCTTGGGGGTTGATCAAGCTACGAGGCCGGCACAGCCTGATTCCTAGAAAACTGGAGGGCTGCCATGGCATCCTTCTGCCGACGG
Source organism: Humulus lupulus (assembly GCF_963169125.1). Lineage (NCBI taxonomy): Eukaryota > Viridiplantae > Streptophyta > Magnoliopsida > Rosales > Cannabaceae > Humulus > Humulus lupulus. The sequence goes on from NC_084799.1 coordinate 159,000,016, forward strand.
TCCATCTCTGCCTTTCTCTCACTCAGCTCTTGGCGCTGACACTCTATCTCCCTCTGCTGTGACGCCATTATCTTGGCAGCACTCTCCTGATTGACCCTCAGAGTGGCCAACTCATCCTGCAACACCCCCAGTGTTGTCTTAAGGGTCTCAAAGTCCACCTCTTCGTCATCAAACTCCAAATGAGGTTCATCTTCAGCCACATTTTGGGGACGGCTGGGATGGTGCAGCAGCAACCTGTCCAATCTTCTTGGTAGTTTTTTCCATTAGATCTTCTTGAGTTCAACGCTCTCAATGAAAACACCAGAATGTTGAACCTAGTTTTGGTCAACGACACGGAGTCTAGAAAACGACAGAAAATAATATAGAGCTTGTGAAAATGATCTAATGGAAAATAATGGACACAGAGAATTATAGTGGTTCGGCCCCAGTGATTGGTAATAACCTACGTCCACTTGATACTATTATTAGTATTGAGCTTCAAAGGTGTGATCAAAGAACTAGGGTTCCTGAGTTTCACAGACCTTAGAAGAAGAAAACAATACAAACGATGGATAATAGTAATACAATTCTGAAAAAGAGAAAAAAGATCGATCCCCTTCCTTGAGCTATTTCTTCTGTATTTATAGGCTCAAGAAGAGTTACATGAATTAGGAAATAATATCTATCCTTAATAAACTGATCTGTAGGTCATAATGAAGATATATTCTCGGATATCATCACAACTATACAGATCTTTACATAAATGAACGAAGTATACGACCAATCTGGTCGTATATAAAACTTGATCTTTTCATGTGGAAATAATCCTGGTTGATAGGCGAGCAATATCTCTGCCATGTGTCAGCCAGCTGGCGAAAATCCTTGCCACGTCATCAATAGCTGTTTTACGGATAAACACATGCCTTCACCCAGGTCGCATAAGGAAGTTCAAAGCCTTACTGGGAGAGTGGCAGCTTTAAATCACCTCTTTTCAAAATCACCTGGCAAGTGTCTGCCATTCTATAACTTGCTCAGAGGAAACAAGAAATTTAAGTGGACCGAAGAATGGAAAAAGACATTCCACGATCTGAAGACACATCACGGCACTCACTGATAGAAATGTTGGCATTCTGTTTAATTTTGGCTTCCAGAAAGCTCCGGCAGAAAGCTCCGGCCAAATTTCCAGCCCCATTCTATCAACGTATTAACTGACCAACCTTTAAGGCAAGTATTGCAAAAACCTAAAATTTCGGGACGTCTCTTAAAATGGGCCATCAAAATTAGCCAGTTCGAGATATTATACATGCCACATACTGCGATCAAGAGTCAGGCCCTTGCTGATTTTATGGCTAAATGCACTGGTTTTCAAGACGAGCTCATGTGGGAGCCAGTGTAGGAATTATGGAAAATCTTCAGTGATGGATCGACAAACGAGAATGAATCAGAAGTTGGGATAATCTTAATCTCGCCTGAAGGACATCAGTTCCATACAGCTCTGAGATTTGGATTTGAATCAGAGTATGAGGCCTTATTGGCAGGGCTGAGGGTGGCAAAGGAGCTGAAGGCGAAAGACATCCAATGCTATAGTGATTCCCAACTCTTGGTAAATCAGATATTGGGAGAGTATCAAGTTCAAGGCATCAAGATGGCAGCCTCCCTAGATAAAGTAATGGGGGAATTTTCTGAATTTTAATTTAGCTCTGTTGAACAGATACCCCGTGAGTAGAACTCTAACATTGATGTTTTAGCACGACTTGCTACCACCAAAGAGACTAAAACATTGAATGTAGTACCAATGGAGTTCTTGGAAAGCCCGAGTGTAACGGGAGAAACACTAGAGGCAGAATGATTAACATAAGACCGACCTGGAAGACTCCTATAATGGAATATCTCGCAACTGGAAAGTTACTTGATGATAGAAAAGACGCGAGAAAACTACTTTATCAGGCTCCACAGTATGTAATAGTTGATGGAATCCTATATCGACGAGATCATTCATTACCCCTCCTACGATGTGTTCTGGCCGAGGAAGCCAGAACAATTTTGCAAGAAATACACGAAGATTTTTGTGGAGATCACGCTAGGGTGCAAAACTTAGCACTGAAGGTACTGAGACAAGGCTATTTTTGGCCCACTTTAATGAAAGATTCGATCTCGTATGTTCAAAAGTGGGACAAATGCCAGCGTTTTTCCATAGTCGCCCAAGCTGCTCCAGTCGAGCTAACAATGATTTCGTCCTCTTGGCCATTTGCAGCATGGGGAATTGAGCTGATAGGTTCCCTACCTATGGGAAAATGAGGAGTTCGATATGCGCTAGTGGCGATTGATTACTTCACAAAGTGGGTAGAGGTTGAACCTCTTGCAACCATCACCTCAAAGAGAGTACTGGATTTTGTGTTGAAGAATATCGTATGTCAATTTGGACTCCGTAAAAAGATTGTATCAGACAACGAGACACAGTTCGATAGTGATCTTTTTCACAAACTTTTGCGAAAGATATGGCATTACGAAGACTTTCTCATCGGTAGCATATCCACAAGCCAATGGTCAGGTCGAGGCTGTAAATAAGACCCTCAAGGCGAGCCTGAAGAAAAGGTTGGATGAAAATTAAGCTTACTCGGATAAGATTAAAAACTTAGAAGCTTGGAGAAATTGATAATTCGATGACTTCTTAAATGTCGAATTTTCAGTAAACCTAGCACGAACTAAGTATAAAAATCATCAAAAACCTTGGATATAACCAGGTCTGAGGCCTGATTCCTAACAGGTATAATGTTATTTAGTTTAATAAAAACCCTGGATATAACCAGGTTCGAGGACTGATTCCTCACAGGTATAACGCTATTAATTTTATTAAAAACCCTAGATATAACCAGGTCCGAGGCCTGATTCTTAATAGGTATGATGCAAATAAGCTAGCAAAATCTTGGATACAACTAAGATATTGATAAAATATATCTTGATCTAAAAGTCATCCCTAAGATTTCGAATGTACAAGAGTTTGAAGATTCATAAAGATGAGAAAATAATAAGGGAAACACAAATAGATCACAAGTTCGGTGTATATTCAAATAAAAAAATATATATTGTCATCCCGGGGAGAAAAACCTCGAACTAATTGTTACAAAAACTAAAAAACAAATAGTTACAATAAAAATCTTGAAAAACAAAGTCATTGAGCCCTGTCAGCACGCTCCATCGAGGTGACCACCTCACCGTCTCCCTCTACAGCTCCGGGAGCCTTGCCAGTCTCTGAGGGTTCCTACGAAAACTAAATCTTGAGTCTAACAAGATACAGGTCCCACAGCTCAGGCTACATGAAAGAGAAGTTCACATCCTAGTTCAAATCCCAGCAATGGTAAAACATCTCCAACATTGTCAACGAGGACAGTGCAGCTTCCTCCTTGGCTTTAGCCTCGGCTTCGATCAACTTCGCTTTGAGTTTGTTGTTCTCGGCCTGAAGTTGATCAGCACGATGACTCACCTCCATGGCCTGAGCCTGAGAGGTGGACAGTGCGGCCTTCCCATACTACTCGCCCTCTTGAGAAGAAATGAGAGCAGCGTTGGAAGCATGCTCACTCTCTTGAGCAACACTCAGGGCAGCCTGGGTGGCCTGCTCATTCTCTTGGGCAGCAGTTAAAGCAGCTCGTAGTTCCTCATTCCTGGCTTTAACATAAGCTAAGCTTCAGTATTGATCCAAGAGTGGCTGCAGAATAACGAAGCAAGTCAACAAAAAAAAACACATAATAAAGAAAAATATGAAGAAAGGTTAGAAGTGGGAAAAGGACTCACGGTGAGGTTCATCCCCATAGCAGATTTGAGGACATCTTCTGGGCTACATTCTTTTATGGCCCATAGATCCCTGATACTAATGTTGTACGCATGGCCCACCATGTGTGTAATGCCCTAGATAGCCAAGACCGCTACACTATGTATTTATAAAGGTGAAGGACCTGCTAATCAAGTCATTTAGTTAAAAACGTGTCTGTAACACCATTAATGAACTACGGTTAAAAGGTTTTGGTCATAAAAGATACATTTCGTATAATTTAACATTTTGAGCAAGGGATCCCAAAAGAAACAGTGTTTGAAAGTCAGTTTACAAAATTTCTAGAGTACAAACAACCACTAGCCACTCTAAGGGAAAAACAGACATTTGTGGTTCTCCTGATCCTGTCTCCCCTCAACCATGGCGGTCGAGCAGTTGATCATGTACATTCTGCCTTCAGAGCTCTCTGATTCAGGGTAGATCAAGCTTGCCCCTGCCTTTACCTACACCACATAGCACCCGTGAGCCAAGGCCCAACAAGAAAACATAACGTTATAGTACAAACAATGATAACTATTGAATAATCCCTAAAGCATGTTCATACCAAACGAACTTCTGATTCTTCCATGCCAACACTGTCATCGGTGAAGCAATCTTCGAGAATCCTTCTACAAACCGCCTGTAATAACCTGCCAACTTGAGGAAACTCCACACCTCCGAGGCGTTCCTTGGTCTTAGCCAATCTCTCACCGCCTCCACTTTGGATGGATCCACCTTAATCCCCTTTGTGCCAACCATATGCCCAAGGAAAGTCACCTCTGGCAACTAAAACTCACACTTCTTAAACTTGGCATATAATCGATGCTCCCTTAACTTCTGTAAGACCTGTCGAAGATGTCGCTCGTGCTCTGCCTCTGAATTGGAGTACACTAAGATGTCATCGATGAAGACAATGACGAACTGATCCAAGAAGTCCTTGAACACCCTGTTCATCAGATCCATGAAAGCTTCCGAGGCATTGGTCAAACCAAAAGACATGACCAAGAACTCATAGTGCATGTACCGCGTTCGGAAGGCCATCTTTTGTATGTCCTCGTCCTTGATCCTCAGCTGGTGATAACCAAATCGAAGATCAATCTTTGAGAACACCGTCATTCCCTGCAACTGATCGAACAAGTCATCAATCCTTGGTAGAGGGTACTTATTCTTGATGGTCAACTTGTTCAATTCTCTGTAATCTATACACATCCTCAGAGTTTCGTCCTTCTTCTTAACAAAAAAAATTGGAGTGCTTCATGGAGAGTAAGTAGGCCTGATGAATCCCAAATCCAGAAGTTCCTGTAGTTGTATCTTCAACTCCTTCAACTCTACCAGTGCCATCCTATATGGTGCTCTTGATACTGGTTCTGTCCCCGGGGCTAACTCAATAACAAATTGAATCTCCCTGTGCGGCGGCAATCCTGGTAGATCCTCAAGAAATACATCCAAGAACTCACAAACCACCCTGGTCTCTCCCGGCCACACTGGCAAAACCCTGGTAGTATCCACCACACTAGCCAGAAAACCTATACATCCACCCTGTAACAAGTCTCTGGCTCCCAACGCTGACACTACACCAAATACCCATTTCCATAACACATAAATATAATACTAATGAAAAAGTATTATGGAAATTGTTATATATGTGGCAAATGAAAATGGCGATAATTTTTTGGGAGCCCGCCACTTATACATTTTTTTCAGAAAAAATCCTTCCAATTTTGGACTCACCATTTTCTTCTTCGGCTAAGCACAGTCTGAACTCTATCCAGCTTTGGTTTCATCGTCCCTGCTTCAAATCTCAGCTCAAATCTCCTCTATTCCTCAAATCTCAGCTCAAGTCTCCTCCACCCCTCATATCTCCTCCATCTCTCTCTCGCCTTTCTCTATCTCTCTGTCAATAGGTTTCCATTCGTTGGGTTGTTTCACTCCTTCTCTTCGGTCTTGGCAAGCCAGGTAAGGATATATAGTTTTAGGTGTTATTGGAAGCATTAACCTCAAAAGTTATCAGCATTTTCAAAATTAATTGTGGGTTTTGCAAATTGTTGGCAATTTTTCAATCCGAGGCCTCACTCCCTCGATCTCGGCTCAATATCAGAGCTCCCTTCCTCACTCAGTCTCCGACCAGTTCAAGACTTGGGTAACCTCAACTGCATTAGCTTTCACCAGGTACAGTTTGGGCATTTTGAGTTTTTGAGTTTTTTCCACTTTTTTTTTATCGAAAAAATGAGTATATTAAAAACACATAAACAAATTACAACTGCCAGATTTGAAACACCACCAAACTTACAACTAACTCAAAACAGAGACTAAAATACAAGCCAAATCATAAACTCCTAACCAACTCAGCAATTGATCTATTCTTAGCCAAACACTGTTAACTCAAACAGCCAAAAAATCTAGCTTTCAAACTCAAACTTATCATTTTAACTAAACAAAGAGGAGTGCTGGAGCAAAGAGAAAAATAGCATGCATTTCTGTTGCACCAGATGCCATAAACCGCAGCAGCCAATGAAGCAACAGCAATGAGATGCACCAGATTTTTGGGCTTCCCTTCTAACAACAGCTTCCATTGAACAAAATTCTTGGGCCAAATGGCAGTGCCTAACCAGTCTTTAGTCAGCTCCCAAACCTGGTGAGAAAAGCTGCAATCAAAAAACAAGTGTTGGTGGGATTCCTCAGCTCTCTCACAAACCGGATAGAGGCTAGAGTTCACTGAAATGATGAAACGATGTTTATGTTTTTTCAACTTTACCAGTTTATGTTTTATCGAGTTTTTATTTTGAGTTTTTCATCTTTCAAACTTTTTATGTTTTATGTTTTATCAACTTTACCAGTTTATTTTGAGTTTTTATTTGGGCATTTACCAGTTTATGTTTAAAGATCATATTTTGATTGCTATTTTGAATTGTTCTTGAGACAAGATACTTTGATTGATTTTTGGCTCTGAAATATACTGGTATAAATGTTGGGAAAGTTGGATTAGATCAGAGAGGCTTTAGTAGTTGGAATATAATATTCTCTAATTGTTCTTAGATTGCTTTCAAGATCATATCTTTAGTCGATTTTATGGGGTCCATTTTCACCTAAACAATCACTAATCATCTTTTGTTTTGCATACTCTGATATTTTGGTCTCCTATCACCACAGAAAACATGTTTAGACAACTTAGCTTACTTGTGATTAGAATGGAATCAAATTATTTCCATGTTGTTTTTTTGGCATGTTTTGAATTGAGCCAAGAATTTCTAGCAGCCCTAGTTGGAAAGGAAAAGAATAAAAATGAAAGATGCTTGTTGCTTGTTCCAATGTATATAATCTATATGATAAAATGTATTTGATATAGATTGAAAAATTATGGACAATCTTATTGATATAACCCATGCTGTGACTATGAGGACCACCACACTTGTTGTTTTGCTTATCATTCTACTTTCTCTTAATTCCTTCCTGTAATGAAAAAACTGTCCTGCAGTCTTGGAGAGTCTTTTTAATGCTATATATTGTCCATTAGATAGCCTACCCTGAAGAAGTAGTACATGGAATAATATGCAAGGAGAATGAGTCAAATCTCAATTAAGATATTGATCAAATATCTTTTTGATATATAGTTCATAGAGTAATTTATTAAAACATGTAGAGCCAAGACCAGAGATCACAACAACTTGCACAAACACAATTTGATCCAAAGAAACAGTCACAAGAACAAACCAGTTAGAAGAAACACACAAGAAATCAAACCAGTTAAAACACAACACCAAGAATTACGTGGTCCTAATTAGAGTCAAAACTTAGAACTCTAAGCTACATCCACGGGCAGCCACTTTTATTAGAACTTCCTTCTTCTTTCAGTACAAATCTCTCTTCTCTCAGTTACAGATTTTTTTACTAAATTACATGGAAAAGTTTCTAAAAAAGTATACAACTCAACAGTATATATAGCAGTAGTAAACATAACGAAACATAACTAACTACTTTACAAGAATGGTTGTAAACATAAAAGATTGCTGACTGGACCAAAATAACTAACAAATTCTCCAACTCAACAATATATATACCAGCCATATAGCTTCCTTGACAACTTTTGTTAAAGCTATATGTTTAGCTTCTGCAATAGATAAAGCAACCATCTTTTGCAAACTGGCTTTTCAGCTAACAGCTGTACCGAAAACTGCCAAAACATAACTTGTAAGTGATTTTCTAATTTCTAGACAGCCTACAAAATATGAGTCAACAAAACCTTCTATAGCAGCTGTCCTATATTTGTTTCCAGCTCCACCATAAACCAGAAATCTATACCCAAAATTAGTTTTGCAGCACCCAAATCTTTCATCTCAAATTCTTTTTTCAGTTCAGCCTTTACCCATTCAATTTCTCTCTGTAATTTCAGCAAGAGTATATTCAGTATATACTCTGTAATTTCTATTAGAGTATAAATGTCCCCTAGAAAAAAAAACTATTGGATAATAACATCTCAATCATCCCCGAAAAGAAAAAATTCAATTATGGAAAAAGTACCATTTAATCCCATATATTCAGAAAACGATCAAAACGTACTGTTGTATTGTGTGAAATAGGTACACTCTCCTATCCATTTTGTCAAAATTTACTAAGTCATACTTAAAATGCCTTTAAAGTAAATGTGTGTGTATATTTTATCCCCAAATTTTAAGATCGAAATAGATAAATTTTGGATTTCAAAGGCTGTTTTAATATCTATTGACAAATTTTAATTTTGTATTAATCTTTTAAGTATTGATTATATTCTTTAGATTGTGGATCGAATTGGCAAGGAGCATTGCAAAGTTAATTTGCAACAGGTACGGAATTTGTTCTTTTAACTCTTATTATTAATATCTTAAAAATGTTAGAGGAGTTTGAATATCTTAAATATTCATCCATAGAGAAGTAGGTTCTGAGATAAAAATTGTGTGCTGCGGTGATAACGGAAGGTTGAAAACTTGTGTGTATTAGAGAAGTAGGTTCTGGAAAATTTGTTTGTGTGCTGCGGTGATATAAGGAAGAAAACTTATTGTGTGTTGTTTGAATTTTTTGACTTGGTATTGATAGATGGTTAGGTAAGCTTTTATATGTATAGATTAGATTTGTCATTTAGTCATATTGTTTTCATTATTTCCATATGTATAGATTAGATTTAATTGCCATGACAAAATTGCCATGACAAAATTGCCATAACCCAAGCTAAAATCTTGTCTTTGATCCAAACCCAATTAGTTAGTGGCTACCATTTTAGAATCTGATTTTTAAATTAAAAGCAACACTAGAATCTCTTGAACTAAAGACTATTAAATGGATAGAAAATAAACCAATAGAATTAACAAAAAATGGTGGTCAAGGCACAACATAGACCAGTGCCAAGTTACTTGTAGGGCTGGAAAACTAAGATCTAATAATTTTGCATGAAAATATGGTTGTTGCTCACATGCAATCTATCATAAAAAACAATGAAATTCAGCCAAAACTTGAAACTGTATGGTTCGTGCATAGATAACTCAGACAGAACTTTCCTGTTCAGCTAAAGGCCGACACCCCAAGAGGTGAGGCTGTAAGGAGGGAATCACCCAATAAGTCTAGATCGGCCATTAAGCCGGCTAGCCAAAAAGGGTCTTACAAGGGACCCTTGGAAAAAATAGTACTATGTATAAGGACGAGAAGGACGCTTCTCGCAAAAAAATAACAAGCGCGCGCAATGAATATAAAAGGACCCCAACAGCCCAACGGGTTAATGTGTCCTTACAAGTATAATCAAGGTGCATCGGAAAGATTATCGCCGTCAGATCAAAAAAAAAAAAAAGGGAAGAAAGGGCACCTCAAGAATGCTTTGGAGGAGGATAGAACCCTTGAACTCGCGAAAATAAGTTGGAGAGCATGCCACTTGGCTAGGCAAATCTTGGTGTGGACAAGTGGCTTCGAACCTGGGGATCCGCGATTGAGGATGATTAGTCCTTATGCAACCTTAGGGACTTTCATGGATCCCCCAAGTGTTAGGTGACTGTCGTGTTCCTTTGGACACTAAACACAAAACCAAACCTCACCTCGTACTTCTTCGAGCGACGTTGAAAATTTTCCAAGGCTAAGTCCCCCAAAGGTGGTCGTACCTGTCGAGCAAGAGAAATAGAGAGAGTCTACAAGCACACTTAAAAGTATACTTATAGACTCGGGGGGAAGTGTAAATGTGGAAAGTTTTCCTTTGTGAATTTTATTTCGCCAGTGAAGCTCTATGCTACGAGGTATCCTACATGCTACTTAGTGCACGTACAAGGGGACGAGGATATCACACGGCGTTGAAGGAGTTGGGCTAAGAGAGCCACCCTCTCACTATGCGAGGGCCCTTGACCACCTGCCAAACCAAACGCCACCCTCGCTATGCGAGAGTCCTCGGGTGGCCATCAGCGTACGCCTTGATCCCTCAGGCATCGGACCTCACCTCGCCGGCATGCGGGAGAAGAAGACCAGCCTCGCTACGCGAGGTACCCTCGCTATGCGAGGGTGTGGCCTTGTCGCGGCGCCCATACCCCGAGCCATGCCTACACCCAAGGGAAGAAGGCCAGCCTCGCTACGCGAGGCACCCTCGCTATGCGAGGGTGTGGCCTTGTCGTGTCACCCGTACCCCCGAGCCACGCCTACACCCGAGGGAAGAGGGCCAGCCTCGCTATGCGAGGGTGTGGCTTTGTTGTGGGGCCCATGCTGCGAGCCTCGCGTCCATGTGACCGGCATAAGCTGGCCCCGACCCCTGGCGCCTTGACTTCTCAGAACACGCATAGGTTGAAGCCTCCTTGACATAGGCACGGGATCACTTGGAGGAACCTTGTTGATATGCCAAACGAACATGGAGCATTGAACGGGGATCGATGAGAACGACCGAGTACGGAACACGTGCGCTGACACGGGGCGTACAGTTATGGAAAGAACAGAGGCACGACCCAATGATCTGCGTCTGAGTAGTGGCGGTACGGACCTGTACGAAGAGTAGTGGTACCACTTGGACACCCCCGACCATACGCCAGAGCCGATAGTACTATGTCCTAGGCCACGACTCTGACACCATCAGGATAGACACCACTATGCCCTGAGCCACTACACTATCAAAGTACCTGTGTACGTCCCTGTGGTCTGGGACTTGTTTGTATCCAGGGCCAATAGATCCCCCCCTATAAATAGACTCCAACCCCTCAGGCTAAGGGGTTGGAAAACTGAATGTATGAAAAAGACTTAAGAAATATATGTTTCTGGTTTTCATTGTTGCCTGAGTTTTCTTCTGTTGATTAGAGTTCTTTCTATCTGATTCAAAGCTTCCTGTAGTATTGAGATTGAAGTTTTCTAACCATCAATCGTTGACGAGTTCTCACCGTCAACAGTTTGGCGCCGTCTGTGGGAACGTAAGCACCAAGCTACTGTTCTGCCATTACTTCCGGCAAAGAGAAATGCCATGACGTGCGACGCAACTCAAGGAGCCACGAGAGGTGGAGGCCCACCTTACCGGAGTCCAGCTGAAGGCCTCCATGAAGGATCCACCTCCACCCCGAAACGTAGAGCCCCCAAGGGACCCCGAGGTTCAGGAGAATGACGGGGAGGTCTCGTCACCGGCCATCCCGCCCGGTGAAAACCCTCCAAGGACCAGACACTCCACCAGGAGGGAAAGGCCGATGTCGAAGGATGAGCCAGTGATATCAAAGACACAAAGAGACGCTCCAGAGATTCGGGGAGAAGTGAGAACTATTTTCGGAGGTACGGGGTTTGGAGGGGACTCCCGCAGAGGACGAGATCGGTATGCTAGAGAAGCCAGGCGAAGTCCACCACCCTGTGTCATGAGTTTGGAACAATGACCCCCGAAAAGCTTCAAGGGAGAAAACGATTCAATCACCTTCACTGAGGAGGACGCACGGGGGGTACACTTTCCCCACAATGATCCGCTGGTGTTGACAGTTCAATTGGCAAATATGCGTGTGCATCGAGTCCTAGTGGACAACGGGAGCTCGGTGGACATCCTATATCGCCTTGCTTTGGAAAAGATGGGACTGGGCATTCGTCATCTGAAGCCCTGCCAGTCGTCCCTATACGGATTCACAGGGGACTCAGTACAACCCCTTGGAATGATCGAATTGACACTTACCATGGGAGAGCAACCCCGGCAGACCACAATCATATCTAACTTTGTTGTAGTAGATTGTGCATCAGCTTTCAACGCGGTATTGGGGAGACCCTCCCTAAGAGAATTGAAAGCCATAACTTCAATATATCACCTAGTTGTCAAGTTCCCGACTCCAGGAGGGGTCACTAGTATGAGGGGAGAACAGAAAGAGGCAAGGGAATGCTACAACACCTCACTCCATGCGCCTGTTAAACTGCGTGAGCCAATGGCCATGGTGGTACATGAGGCGCTATGTATGCCCACGGGGGGTCCACAGGAACTGGACCCTCGGGTCGTGGATGAGTCAAGAGCAGAACCAGTAGAAGAAGTAGAGGAGGTTACGGTGACGGAGGAACCCCTAAGGAAATTGAAGATAGGGAGGAGTCTGCAAGGTGATGTGAAGGAGGAGCTGATGAAATTTTTGAAAGATAATCTAGACGTGTTCACATGGAGTCATGAGGATATGGTGGGTATAGACCCCAGTGTGATGTGCCACCACCTGAACATCTCCCCAGAAGCAAGGCCCGTCAGGCAAAAGAGTCGGGCGCTAGACCCAACAAGATACGCAGCATTAAAGGAGGAGGTTGACAAGTTGAAGGCCAACGAGTTCATCCGTGAGTCTTTCTACCCCGTGTGGGTATCGAACCCAGTACTCGTGCCGAAGCTGAATGGGAAATGGAGAACTTTCGTCGATTTCACGAACTTGAATAAAGCTTGCCCTAAGGACAGCTTCCCACTTCCCAGGATAGATCAGCTAGTAGATGCGACGGCAAGACATGAGTTACTGAGTTTCATGGACGCCTACTCAGGATACAACCAAATCCCAATGAATCCGGCAGATGAAGAGCACACGTCATTCATTACAGACAAAGGGCTCTACTATTACAAGGTGATGCCCTTCGGGCTCAAAAACGCGGGAGCCACCTATCAGAGGTTGGTGAATAAAATGTTCGCCAACCAGATAGGAAGGAATATGGAGGTGTATGTGGATGACATGTTAGTGAAGACCAAAGAAGCAGCAGAGCTCAATAAAGACCTTGGTGAGATGTTTGACACGCTCAGGAAATACCGGATGAAGTTGAATCCAGTCAAGTGCACCTTCGGGGTATCCTCAGGAAAATTCTTGGGCTTCATGGTCAATTCCAGAGGCATCGAAGCCAATCCTGACAAGATAAAGGCACTAATAGAGATGAGCCCGCCAAAGAATAAGAAAGAGGTGCAGTGCCTAACGGGAAGGGTGGCGGCCCTTAATAGGTTTATCTCGAGGTCCACCGACAAGTGCCTCCCATTCTTTGACATCCTCAAAGGGAGCAAAAAGTTCGCTTGGGATGAAAAATGTGAGGAAGCATTTGTCAAGCTGAAAGAGCACCTGGGGAAGCCACCCCTGTTGGTAAAGCCAGAGAAGGGCGAGAAGCTGTACCTGTACTTAGCAGTGTCTGAGCATGCCATCAGCGCAGCCTTGGTTAAGGGAGAGAAGAAGCAGCAGCAACCCGTATACTACATCAGCAAGCGTTTGGTGGACGCGGAGAACCGGTATCCAGAGATCGAAAAATTGGCCTATGCACTAGTGGTGGCTTCGAGGAAGTTGAGGCCTTACTTCCATGCACATACAATTGAGGTCCTAACAGATAATCCTTTGAGGCAGGTCTTACATAAGCCTGAGACTTCGGGGAGACTAATGAAATGGTCGATCGAGCTAAGTCAATTTGATATTGTGTACACTCCAAGGGCTTCCATCAATGGGCAGGTGCTAGCAGATTTTATAGTAGAACTCACCCATCAGCCGAATGAAGGAAGGAATGAAGAAGGGGAGCAGCCTGTTATGGAGGAAGAGCTAGGAGGTTTGGAGGAGTGGAGTTTGCATGTCGACGGGGCGTCAAATGAAGGAGGATCAGGAGTGGGCATCATGATGACTGGGCCCGAGGGACACAGAATGTATTGCGCAATCCGATTTGGGTTTGAGGCCTCCAATAATGAGGCAGAGTACGAGGCACTCCTAGCTGGCCTGCGTTTGGCCCAGGAACTAAGAGTGACGCGCCTTCATATCTTCAGTGACTCTCAATTAGTAGTATGCCAAGTAAAGGGGGAGTACCAGGCAAGGGGACCCAAGATGGCAGCCTACTTGGAGAAGGTGAAGGGCTATCTAGGACAGTTGGTGGCATATAATATAGAGCAAATCCCCAGAGAAAAGAACATCCATGCCGATGCACTCGCAAAGCTGGCGTCTACCAAGGATGGTGATATCTTGGAGTCAATACCCGTGGAATACTTACCCAAGCCCAGCATCGAAGGTGCGGACGTGCACATGATTGGTGTCCCAAGGGAATCATGGACCGAGCAATCAAAAGGTACCTGGAAGAAGGAACCTTGCCTACAGATAAAAACGAGTCCCGGAGGTTGGTGTACAAGGCCGCAAGATACACCCTGATAGATGGGGTCCTTTACAAAAGAGGATTCTCAATGCCACTCCTGCGGTGTGTGGAAAAGGAGGAGGCGTTGAAAGTGTTACATGAGATACATGAGGGAGAGTCCGGCAACCACGAGAGCGGACCCTCCACGACTAGGAAGGCCATGAGACAAGGATACTACTAGCCCTCCATGGAGAAAGATGCGCATGACTTTGCCACGAAATGCGACAAATGCCAGAGGCACGCCAACTACCCTCGGAAACCCCCAAGCGAACTGACCAGCATGACCAGCCCCTGGCCCTTCGCTATCTGGGGGATAGACTTAATCGGCGCACTTCCTACAGGCAGGGGTGGAGCGAAGTATGCAGTGGTGGTAGTGGACTATTTCACTAAGTGGGTAGAGGCAGAACCCCTTGTGAAGATAACCGCCAAGCACATCACCTCCTTCGTCAACAAGTTCATTGTTTGTAGATATGGGATACCCTACAAGATTATTTCCGACAATGGTACCCAATTCGAGGGAGGAGCTTTCGATGAATATTGTAGGGAAAGGGGCATAAGGAGGAGTTTCTCCGCGGTTGTACACCCCCAGGCCAATGGGTAAGTGGAGGCCATAAACAGGGTCCTTAAGAAGAACCTGAAGACAAAGCTAGAGAAGATGAAGGGAGCCTGGGTGGATGAGCTACCAAATGTGTTGTGGGCTTACAGAACCACCCCACGCACGACTACTAGGGAGTCCCCATTCTCCTTGGCCTATGGGTCCAAGGCCGTGCTCCCAATCGAGATGCAAGTCGAGTCCCACAGGGTACAGGCATATGGAGACGAAGCCAACCGCGTAGCCCTGACTGAAAGCTTAGACATGCTCGAAGAGAAGAGAGAAAAAGCACAAATGAGGGTGGCGGTATACCAGCAGCGCGCCGCAAGGTACTACAATTCGAGGGTGCGAGAGAGAACTTTCAGAGTTGGCGACCTGGTGCTAAGGAAGGTACTCCCTAATACGCGAGACCCAGGCGCAGGAGTGCTGGGGGCGAATTGGGAAGGGCCCTACCAAGTGGCTCAGTGCATACCCCCGAACACTTACAAGCTGGCGCGTATGGACGACACCATCATACCCCGAGCATGGAACGCGCAGCACCTGAGGAAGTACTACCAGTAAGACTTCCACTCCCAACACAGGCAGTAGCTGTGTTTAGTTTGTCGCAGGATAGGCTATCTCAGTAGACAAGAATCAAAGAGGTTACCTACATAACCCCCAAGTAGATGTAAGCCTTCTATATGCATATCGTTGTAATCTGACTGCTATAAATGAAAATGTTCACAACTTCACATGTGATTTTTTCTTTTTCATGCGAGCATCAACCGAACTGCCTGCTAAATTAAATCTCACCAAGCACTTGGGGGGTAGGACAGGAGGCGTGAGCAAAAAAAAATCTCTCTTATATTCAAAAGGAGTAGCTACCCTTATGAATATCAAGAGAACAGTCTAAAAGGATGACCTCTAACTAAAGGCCGACACCCCAAGAGGTGAGGCCGTAAGGAGGGAATCACCCAATAAGTCTAGATCGGCCATTAAGCCGGCTAGCCAAAAAGGGTCTTACAAGGGACCCTTGGAAAAAATAGTACTATGTATAAGGACGAGAAGGACGCTTCTCGCAAAAAAATAACAAGCGCGAGCAATGAATATAAAAGGACCCCAACAGCCCAACGGGTTAATGTGTCCTTACAAGTATAATCAAGGTGCACCAGAAAGATTATCGCCGTCAGATCAAAAAAAAAAACAAAAAACAAAAAGGGAAGAAAGGGCATCTCAAGAATGCTTTGGAGGAGGATAGAACCCTTGAACTCGCGAAAATAAGTTGGAGAGCATGCCACTTGGCTAGGCAAATCTTGGTGTGGACAAGTGGCTTCGAACCTGGGGATCCGCGATTGAGGATGATTAGTCCTTATGCAACCTTAGGGACTTTCATGGATCCCCCAAGTGTTAGGTGACTGTCGTGTTCCTTTGGACAATAAACACAAAACCAAACCTCACCTCGTACTTCTTCGAGCGACATTGAAAAATTTCCAAGGCTAAGTCCCCCAAAGGTGGTCGTACTTGTCGAGCAAGAGAAATAGAGAGAGTCTACAAGCACACTTAAAAGTATACTTATAGACTCGGGGGGAAGTGTAAATGTGGAAAGTTTTCCTTTGTGAATTTTATTTCGCCAGTGAAGCTCTATGCTACAAGACATCCTACATGCTACTTAGTGCACGTACAAGGGGACGAGGATATCACACGGCGTTGAAGGAGTTGGGCTAAGAGAGCCACCCTCACTATGCGAGGGCCCTTGACCACCCGCCAAACCAAATGCCACCCTCGCTATGCGAGATTCCTCGGGCGGCCATCAGCGTACGCCTTGACCCCTCAGGCATCGGACCTCACCTCGCCAGCATGCGGGAGAAGAAGACCAGCCTCACTACGCAAGGCACCCTCGCTATGCGAGGGTGTGGCCTTGTCGCGGTGCCCATACCCCGAGCCATGCCTACACCCAAGGGAAGAAGGCCAGCCTCGCTACGCGAGGCACCCTCGCTATGCGAGGGTGTGGCCTTGTCGCGTCACCCGTACCCCCGAGCCACGCCTACACCCGAGGGAAGAGGGCCAGCCTCGCTACGCAAGGAACCCTCGCTATGCGAGGGTGTGGCTTTGTTGTGGGGCCCATGCTGCGAGCCTCGCGTCCATGTGACCGGCATAAGCTGGCCCCGACCCCTGGCGCCTTGACTTCTCAGAACACGCATAGGTTGAAGCCTCCTTGACATAGGCACGGGATCACTTGGAGGAACCTTGTTGATATGCCAAATGAACATGGAGCATTGAACGGGGATCGATGAGAACGACCGAGTACGGAACACATGCGCTGACACGGGGCGTACGGTTATGGAAAGAACAGAGGCACGACCCAATGATCTGCGTCTAAGGAGTAGTGGCGGTATAGACCTGTACAAAGAGTAGTGGTACCACTTGGACACCCCCGACCATACGCCAGAGCCGACAGTACTATGTCCTAGGCCACGACTCTGACACCATCAGGATAGACACCACTACGCCCTGAGCCACTACACTATCATAGTACCTGTGTACGTCCCTGTGGTCTGGGACTTGTTTGTATCCTGGGCCAATAGAGCCCCCCCTATAAATAGACTCCAACCCCTCAGGCTAAGGGGTTGGAAAACTGAATGTATGAAAAAGACTTAAGAAATATATGTTTCTGGTTTTCATTGTTGCCTGAGTTTTCTTCTGTTGATTAGAGTTCTTTCTATCTGATTCAAAGCTTCCTGTAGTATTGAGATTGAAGTTTTCTAACCATCAATCGTTGACGAGTTCTCACCGTCAACAGCACAACATAGACCAATGCCAAGTTACTTGTAGGGCTGGAAAACTAAGATCTAATAATTTTGCATGAAAATATGGTTGTTGCTCACATGCAATCTATCATAAAAAACAATGAAATTCTGCCAAAACTTGAAACTGTATGGTTCGTGCATAGATAACTCAGACAGAACTTTTCTGTTCAGCTGAATGTTTTCTTTCATATGCCCATGCATGAAGTTGCCATAATTAACCTGAAACAAAACATCAAGATTTTGTAATATGTTGCTAAGAAATGAAAGGCCACCAACGACAATAGGAAGCAGAGAAGAGAGTAGAGTGAAGCTGCTATTTCATGTCTTAAATATATATTAATAGCCTGTTTGAGCAAATATTCAGTAGACTGAAGTAAATAAGAGCTGTGAAGACAAATGGCAGGTGCTCATGCTGTCCAGCTAATTTTGCAGAGCCAACACAAGTTCAGAAAAACATTAACTAGATAAGCCTCCAATAAGAAAGACTTGTGTTAGAAGTTTTCTGGGCTGTTAGGTTGGGAAGATATTGTAGATAGAGAGTGAGATTTACTTAGAGAAGAATTTGGCAATCTTTGGGAAAGGGGAGCCTCTCAATCTAACTCAACCTTGTAATGTTTAGGGTTTTGGTCTATACCAGCACTGTCTATTAATTAATAATGAGGAATTTTAGTAGTTCTCTCTAGTTTTTGGTTCCTCAAAAATTACAATAAGGTTTTCAATCAAAGGAAAATCTATCTAAAATAAGTGAAACTCACTCTGCCTTACTGATTTCAACAGATAGCTAATGAGCAAAGGGTTGGTGTAGAATTTGAAGAAGGGGTTGTTGCACAATGTGAAGAATTGGCTGCTGCAGAATGTGAAGAAGTGGCTGAGATAGAACTTGAACAACCTCTTCGAAAATCTGTTAGATTACAAAAAACAACTGATGAGGCAAATCAAACTGATATTGAAGAAATACCTCAAGATGTAGATGCGAATGTAATGAACTTAGCCAAGAAGACAAGGGGAAAAACTCTATTGGAAAATCTTACCAAGAGGAACAATGACTTAAGGATAATAAATTGGAATGAAAAAGGGCAACCAGTTGGTACTAACTAAGTGCAATTTTCTTCTTTTGTGGGCGATCTTGTGCGAGAGGTTGTTCCTTACACTATTTCAGATTGGAGGAAAGTTTCACCAATTATGAGAGATGTTCTTTGGGCATCTATTCAGGTAGAATTACAAGTTTTATAAGTGTATTTTTTATATATATATATTCAGCTCTACACTTAAACATATAATATATTATTCTATATTCTATTGTAGGCACAATATGACTTACATGATGATTGTCAAAAAAAGATGTACTTTGAAAGTATGGCAGAACTATGGAGAGCTGGGAAATCTAGACTTGTAAAGGATATTATCAATGCAAAAAATGAGAGTGAACAAATAGCCTTAAAGCCGGATTGCATAAAAAGTGATGTAGAATGGAGAGCATTTGTTGCCAAAAACAATTAGTAAAGAACATTTGGCAAGAAATATGATGTAAGAAGTGATGTTGCTGCCTCTTTTATCTCTGTTGGTGTTAAATTAAATATAGTTATGCCTCTTTTACTTATTTATTAAATAGGATATAAGGGCCAAATACCAAGAGAGAAGAAAGAAAGTTGTTCCACACACCTTAAGTCGAAGAGGATATGCTCGAACAATCGATGATATGGTAATAATTAAGTTTTATACTGTTTGTATTTTTGCTTCCATTATTGTAGTCTCTATTTTATAATCTCTATTGATGTATTGTGTATAAGAAAGAAAATGAGGATGTTAAAATATCTAGAATTGATGCTTTTCGGAGAGCCCATACCAAGAAGAATGGTGAACCTGTAAACCCAACAGCATCTAATATTTTTGTGAGTATTAGTCATTTAATTTTTGTGAATTTTACTTATTTTCCATAATGCATACATTAGTTATACTAATTTATATGCAGGGTTCATTGAATGAGATTCTCCTTGAAGACCCAAAATCTAGAACTACAGACAACGCTGATGAGGATGCCTTGACAAAATTGTTTGGTAACCCAAAATCTGGTCGTTTAATCGGACACAGAAGAGGCGTAACAAGGTCAAAGCTAACTATTGTTAATATGTGTAATAGCAAGATCTCCAAGTTAGAAGAAGAGCAACATAATATGAAGCTCAAAATGACTGAAATGATGAATCTACTTAAAGAACACTTGGTGGTATTTCTATCTTGCACTTATAAACCTTAGTTTTCTTTTCTTCCAATGAAACTTATCTTGGTTTTATATTTAGGTTGGTGGTAAAGTGACACCAAGCGAAGGACAGTCTCGCAATGTACCGTAGTCAAACAATATTCAGTCCACTATGGTAAATTATAAAAGTTGTTATTGTTTTAAATTTTCATTTTAGAAGAACAAATACATAAACTAATATATTGTCTTTAAAATAAATTTGGTAGAGTATTGCACTAGAAAAAAGACATAACTTTACAGAAGGGAAGAATGCTTGCTACTTGCTTGACTGGGCAGATGTAATTGTTGCTGAAGGTCGTTGGGATTCTAGTGATCCAAAGATAACTGTACATGGAAAGCCTCTTGGACCAGACTTTATGCGAGTATGGGTTGATGTTGATATTGTACCAGAATCTTACTTATTTCTTCCTAATCATGAGATGCTTACAATACATGAAGTAGTTGGTTCCACAGTTGCATGGCCTTCTAAAAAAGTTATTCCAAGAGGTACATTTTCATACTCAAAAAATAACCAATGTCTTATAATTTAGTGTTTGGTTTCTTTGTTTGCTTTGGTGTAGTTGTGAATTCATTATTTTGTATGTGGTGTCCTTTCTTGGATATAATTTCCATAGCATTTTTCTTGAAGTAATTTGTGATGCTAGATAATAACAATAAAATATTTCTTTGTTTATTTTACAGATGTGACAAGCGAAGTAGAAAATGATACTTAAGACTCCTTGAAAGTAGTAACTTTGTTTATTTCTTTGTGTTAAAAGTAGTAACTTTTAACTATGTTGAATATTTAAGACTCCCTGAATACTTAAAGAACATTTTGTTGTTGATGACAGCGTTGAATGTTTTAAACTAATTTGTGGATTGTTAATACAATGTTGAATGTTTTTACTTTTTGTTATTTGAAAATCAAGTTCATTTGATGATGCTAGTATATATTAGAAAGCTAATTTTAATTATATAAAAAAAATTAAAATATAATAGAATAAATTCGTGTTATATAAATGAAATATATAATGAGAATTTAAACTTATCTAAATATAAAAATAATACGAAAATTGTGTTATAATATCTATTACAATAACACTTTTTATGCAAAGAATTGTGTTATGCAAACTTCATTATATAACACAAATAATGTGTTATACTAAAGTGTAGTATAACACAAATAATGTGTTATACTAAAGTGTAGTATAACACAAAAAACGTGTTATACTAAAGTGTAGTATAACACAAAAAAAGTGTTATACTAAAGTGTAGTATAACACAAATTTATAAGTATTGAAATGTGTTATATAATCGACTATAAATAATATAATTAAACATTTATCTATATATTAAAATAACACAGAAAGTGTGTTATCGTTGACAGTATAATAACACATCTGTATAACAATGATAAAGTTTATGTAAAGTACCTTGACCTACGAACATAGTCGATCTTAACACATCAAAAAGTGTTATGGTATGTTTTGATAACACATTTTCAGTGTTATTAAAAGCATTTTTTCTTGTAGTGTGATATCGTGGGTACGCGGGTCCACATACCACACCCACGAAGACAAAAGGATCCTCGCCCTCGGGCTCAAAAATCACCATCTTCTTCCTGCAGTCAATAGTAGCCCCATACCTGACCAGCCAATCCATCCCTAAGATCATGTCGAAATCCTCCATATCTAACTCAATCAAGTCAACTGAAAGCTCCCTACTATCGACCATCACTGGCAATGCCTTAATCCACCTCCTAGAAACCACCAATACCCCCGTAGGCAATAAAGTCCCAACCCCGCAGTCTGATACTCACTAGGTCTACACAATCTATCAATCATTTTACTAGAAACAAATGAATGTGTAGCACCAGAGTCAATCAGTACAGTAAAAGGAGAGCTAGCGCTAGAAAGCTAACCTGTCACCACTGAGGGACTAGCTCGGCCTCTGCCTGTGTCAAAGTGAACACTCGAGCTGGAGTCAAGCTGTCCACCTTTCCTACTTCCCCTTTCTTCACTGCTGGGTAGTCCTTCTTGAGGTGCCCCATTGTTCCACACACATAGCAGGCCTTGGCCTGACACTTACCCTGATGGCGTCTTCTGCACCTCGGGCACTCTGAATAACTTTTCCATGCCTCACTATCCCCCTGACGGCCACCCCAACCACCCCGACCCCTCCTATCAGGACCAGTAGTGGTCAAAGTGCCAGGGGTCTTCTTCTTCGCATCACTGGGGCCTCCGCCCCTACCTGACACAGAATAAGGAGGCACCACTCTGCGACCCTTGTGCCTCACTGCACTTTCCTTCCACATCTTGTTCTCTACTTCCTCAGCGGTAAGAGCCTTTTCAACGGCCTGGGCATAAGTTTTTCCCCCAGGTACTGTTGTGATCCTAATATCCTGGGCTATCATAGCATTAAGCCCTCGAATAAACCTGTCTTGCCTAGCTGCATCTGTAGGCACGAGATCTAGTGCAAATTTCACAATCCTATCAAATTTTAGGGCATACTCAGTAACTGTCATGTTGCCCTGCACCAACCCCACAAACTCATTAACTTTTGCTGCCCTGCTTGCAACATTATAGTATTTCTAGCTAAACAAATCTTTAAATCCTTCCCAACTCAAAGCAGTGACCTCCTTGGTCTGTGATGCCACTTCCCACCAGATGCGGGCATCCTCTCTCAGCATATATGTGGCACAGGCCACTCTGTCATATCCCTCTATCCTCATAAAGTCCAGGATAGTAGTAATCATAGTCATCCACTGCTCAGCCTTCAGTGGAACAGGTCCTCCCTCAAAGGTTGGGGGATGCTGCTTCCGGAACTACTCATAAAATGGCTCCCATCTATTCCCAACCTCTACTGGCTGAATAACTGGTGCCACTACAGGTGGCACAATAGGTGCAGCACTCCCTGCTGGAGCATACTGCCGCAGAAGATGAATCTGCTCATCTTGGCTCTGTAATCGTTCTTTCATCTCTGCCATGATCTGCTGCCAGTTCTCAAGAGCTGGCGGAGGAATCTGGCCCTGGTCATCACCTCCGATCCCAGACCTAGTGCCAGCTAGTCGCGTAGATTTTCTAGGACTCATAGCTATCCAAGTCAATTTGTAGTCAACGACTCGGCAGTCAGACCATGATGACAGGGTAAAAGCTTTTCCAAAATCCACCAATGGAGCATAACCAATCACAAACAATCAAGATATAGGAATTCATCCATACATTAACCCATATACACGATATGCAGTTAATCATTTAGATATTCATTTACATGCACAGCAATGCTAATAAGCATGCCTCAGTATCATCACACAGCAGTCAAGGGCCAGGCCCTATCAGTATCTTATGCTTCCTATTAATTCAACAGATAACAACATTCATAATTCTTTCCAAGAATACAAGCATATAAGAACATATACACATTACCAAACCCTGAATCGAGCTTGTCCTTAGCAGCGAATGTACATGTCCAGCCGGTCTTCAAGAACCCTTAAACCTAGGACGCTCTGATACAAAGTTGTAATGCCCTAGATAGCCAAGACCGCTACACTATGTATTTATAAATGTGCAGGACCTGCTAATCAAGTCATTTAGTTAAAAATGTGTCTGTAACACAATTAATGAACTACAGTTAAAAGGTTTTGGTCATAAAAGATACATTTCGTATAATTAAACATTTTGAGCAAGGGATCCCAAAAGAAACAGTGTTTGAAAGTCAGTTTACAAAATTTCCAGAGTACAATCAACCACTAGCCACTCTAAGGGCAAAACAGACATTTGTGGTTCTCCTGTTCCTGTCTCCCCTTAACCATGGCGGTCGAGCAGCTGATCATGTAAATTTTTCCTTCAGAGCTCTCCGATTCAGGGCTGATCAAGCTTGCCCTTGCCTTTACCAGCACCCGTGAGCCAAGGCCCAGCAAGAAAACATAACGTTATAGTACAAACAATGATAACTATTGAATAATCCCTAAAGCATGTTCATATACTTAGCATACCACACTAATCACATAGTCCACAGACATTACTAGAGAATCAACAAACCAACACTCAGCTATTCAGCATGACAAATCCATCAATCATTAATAACAATCACATCACATGATAAGCAAGGTCGACAACCTTAAGTCGCACCCTCTGTTTACCCCACTGACTCCGGTCCGCTTAAACCGAGCTCAGTGCATAATAAGTTGTCCTCAGCTACCAGTGGCTGAGCCCCGCCCTGTGCGCTAATGTAAACTCCGGGACTCTTAGGCCATTTGTTTATTATTTACATGGCATAATACCATACTTTATAAAGCTTACAAAATAAAGAACCCTTAGTCCCATTATAAATCCAGAACCGGGTTCTGTGCAGTTTTCTTACCTTTAATTTCCAAATCTACTAACTACGTGAGATGCCTCTTGAGCACGATTCGTTTCCCGAGCCCTATATTAGTACCTAGTCACAACCAAGATAAGGGATACCATTAATAATTGTAAAAGGGCTTCTAGATAAGGTTCTAGTCTTCGGAACATCGAATTCCACCAAACACGGTAGTAGATTCGATCCCGAGCACCATAGGTTAAATTCCCGTGCTTAAAATCCCAAAAACAAAAATTTCCTTAAGGGTTACGGCTCAAGCTTCCTATGCCGCAGCATGGCCCCAACCAAAGGCGCATCCTCGCCCAGAACCAGACACGGACTGCAGCCCTACATGCCCCATGTCGTGGTCTGCCCTCCATCTTCAGCACTCATCAGTCTCAGAGGACCGCGACGCACCAAAAACTATGCCACGGCCCGACCCCTTTGAACCTAGAAAAACCACCATTTTTTACTCTCAAACCTCACTCAAAACCATCCAAAACTATCCCAATTCCACAACTCAATTATCACAAAACTTCTAACACGATTCCAGCAACACAACCCAGCAAAAACTTAGCCTAGAAACTCACAAAAATCCCACTTCAATCTCTGAAACCCGAAAGCTTAAAAACATCAAAACCAGTCAAGAAAACACTAAGATTCAGTCATTAAATCATAAATTCGAGCTTACCTTCTCTGATGAACCAACTCTCTAAGACATTTCTGAGCTAACTCCCAAGTTCCAAGCTTCAATTCAATCCTTCAATGTCAAAACCCATAAACACCCCAAAACTCAGCCATAAACACAGAATTTAACCACCATGCACAAAGCTTATGACTTACCTTAATTCTTGATTGAATCGTTAGCTAATCCTTGAGCCAATCTCCTAATGCACAGCTCAAATTCTCTTAATTCCAGCCAAGTTCTTCTAAATTTTCTGTAGTTTTCCTTGAGAGAGAAAGGGAGAGAGAGGGAAGGGTCGGTTTAACTTTTGTTCTACTATTTTCTAAAGTTTACTTAGTCTATCCTTAAGCAATTAAGTCAATCCTGAGGCTCGGGGTACTGGAAACGTCCCCGAGGGCAAAATGGTAAAATTCCCCAGTATTCCCACCTAAGCTTCCTAACCTCAAATATATCTCCAATTATTTATTTCCATAACTTGATAACCCAGATAACCACCTAATACCCAAAATACCCCTTTACTTGCTCCAAATAAAGTATTAGGTCCCGTTGTGACTTTCCCGCTAACTAGCTCCCTAGGATCGCCTCAAGTCGCATGCTGCAGATTTACCCACATAATAATGTGGTCCTCACAATTATAGCATATAATCACATGTACATTCATATCACCATACAATCATGCTTATCATAAAATCATGCATTAACTTAATAAATTCACACACAAGCCAATTATGCCCTCCCGGCACACTAATCAAGGCCCTTAAACCATAATAGTGATTTTGGGTCGTTACAATGTGACTCGTCGTCTCGTACATGATACCCCGAGAAGCCTCAAGGATCTTTTCCAGATCGTGTGGCTCAACCAGTACCCGGACGAGAGGAATCTCACTTCTGACGGGGGCCTTGGTTTGAATCACTTGGGGATGTGATGAAGGCATATTTCGAGGAGGGGGAGGAGGAGCTTGCTGGAAAGTGACAGTTGTTACCTGACCTGGGGGGATTTCTCTTGGTGGCTGCTCCTGGGCAGTGCTTGCACCTTTACTTTTAGGAGGGGATTTTGTGGTACCCCGTGTCTCAGGGGTGGTCTTCTTTGCCACCATGGGCCTTTTTACCACGGGACCAACTCCGGACCCTCCGGCCCTAAAGGCACTCATTAAATCTGGAGCTCCCGACAACTCCATTTCTTCACCTAGAAATAGAGCGAACAGAAGATTCAGTTCACAGGAGTAATGCTTCAAAAATTTTATAAGTACAAGAAAGAAAAAAAAAAAAAAAAGAACGAGAATCCTACCCTCCAGGCTAGGGCAGGAACCTATTAGACCAGCTCAGGTGTATTTTTTGGGCTAGGCACAATCTCCAACTCTAGGATTAGCGGGGAGGAGGGGAATCTAAAGCTATGATTTCCTGGATCCTAGGGGGTTTGGGTCCTTCCTCAGGGCTAGACTCATCTACGTACTACCTAAAACCCAGATCAAATGCACCCTGGAGCAGAGAAGGCCAGGTCCTACGGTTGGTCCCATAATCTTCAAAGATGGTGGATCTAAAGTTTAATGATTTATCAACTACGACGGTGCCTTTGGGATAGCTATGATCATAACATACCACCTAATGAGGGCACACACACGGGCCGCGGCATGCCCCTCCTAGGGTCGCGGCCCTCGCCTCTAAACCCAGAAATCTCCATCCTTTTCCTGCATTTTCTTCAAACCAATTCACCCAAAACCAAACTAGATATTCCAAATTATCACCACAAAGGTTCTAGCACAGTTTTAACATCAAAACCTATCAAAAACCTGCTCCAAAATCTCAGCTAAACACCCTAGAATAGATCAAATCCTACTCACATGCATTACCTAAGAAAACAGTAGAAATCAACCATAATTTTCAAAGTTAGAATTTACCATTGCTGAGTTTTGATTCAGAGTTGATTCCCCTAGTTCCCAACCTCAATTCCTCAAGCTCCGAGCCCTGATTTACTGGTTAGAATCTCCCAAGCTCTGCCCAATTCTAGTTCTTGACTGACTTCTTTCCCTTGCTTATCTCCTTAAGTTTATCTTAGAGAGTAAATATGAGAGAGAGAGAAGCTATCTTCAGCTGAGAAGGGAAAATAGATGTCGGTTTCTAAGTCTCCAAAAGCTTCCTAGACTTTGTTTTATTTAACTTAAACTTTAAGGTTATCTCAAGGCTCGGGGTACCAAAACGTCCCTGAGGGCAAAATGGTAAATTTCTCCAATATTCCCTCCTAGACATTCTATCCTCAAATATATCTCCAAATATTTATTTCCATAACCCGATAACCCCATAATACATCTAATGCCCAAAGTACCCCTCGACTCAACTCACCCTGAGTCGGATTCTCAACCCCGTTGTGACTTTCTGGCTAACCACTCCCCAGAACTGTCTCAAATCGTGGTACGCAGAAATATATCACATGCATATCATATTTATCACATTTACGCCCTCAACGGGCTAAAATCACAAACATACCCCTAACATCCAAACGGGGCCCACATGCATATTTAATTCAGCTAAACATGCATCTTTATCACATATTCACATAAACTCACATATTAACATATTAAATCATTTATTGCCCTCCAGGCACGCTAATCAAGGCCCTAAGCCCTATTAGCAAATTCGGGTCGTTACACTAATCTAACTATATAATTTCATAATACAATGTTGGCTAAATCAGCGTCAATAGAATATGATATTTATTTAAAACTGATATTTTAAGATAAATTTAATTTTGAATTAATTGATATTTATGTTGGGATAAATTTATTGTCTTAAAAGTTGATTAAACAAACAAATGAGAAAATTAGGGAAAACCCTAATATGTGGGGGACGTACTCACTGTGCAGTGAGTGTGGCGCCACACCTAGGGATTCCCCAATCCCTGGGATATGAATTTTGAATTTCAAATTATTCATTTAAACATTTATATAACTATTCCTTTTTAAATATAATTTAAATAAAATAATTAAATAATTATAATAGATCAGTTATAATTTGAATTCTATTTTCAACAAAATTAAGATTAATTATATTTATAAAAACTATATAGCAATACTTAAAAAAAAAAATGATTTTTTATATGATTAAAAGAATAGACTCTCTCTGAGACAGAAGCGATAGTTTTCCTAAACTTTAAAATTGTTTAATTCCTCTTCTCTCAATCAAACATCTCTAGATCTCATGTGTTGAGTACATCTAGAGAGTCATAAAACAACCTTTTGAATCCTACGTGCCCACACACGTCCTTGTGTGTTTGAGGATTGGTATGGAAGATCAAGGTATGAGCTTTCAGAACGTGGATAGGAAGATCGTTTATTTTATACAAAAAGATTCAAGGAGACTTGATAGGCTACAAGAGGTAATCTCTAATATGAATGTTTTTTATTTAATATATATGTGTGTGTGTGTGTGTGTGTGTGTGTGTGTGTGTGTGTGTGATCTTGGAGGGTATTAATAATTATTGAAAAGGGTCCATTACCCGCTGCGTATCTTTGATTTGCTCTTTATATACCAACACTAGTAAGGTATTGGATAATTGGTTTTGAAGGATGCATTGGAGGAACATTTTCAGGCACAAGCTCATTATTCGAGCTCAGATCATATTCACTGTGCACTATAAATGGGAATAAGGTGCTAGGGATAATGCGGTATCAGAACTACTCTTGGAACATTCCACTCCTAAAACTAAAAGTGTTATCTTCTAGAATTGTCCCATGAAGAAAACTAAAGTCATAACGGGATACTAAAAAATCCATGCATACTTGGAGGGTGACATTTTTATCTGTTTCAACGTTTCTTTTCACAATTTGCTTCAGCTCATGTAAACCTCTTAAAAGGTAGTGAGCTGATCGATTAATATTAAGCTCGGTTAAGATCGTCGGTATTCTACGCATGATGCCTGCGAACTAGTGGGGTGACGTCCTCAGCCACCTCAACCCCCTCAATTACGGAAGGAGTCATTTTCCTAGTAGGATCTCAAGGACGGAAGGTTAAAGTCTTGCCTTCTACTAATAACTTACAGAGTCTCATATTGGCATATGTCATAATAGATCTCCAGTTCTTCTCTTTAGCTGGAAGAGCGACGAGTTGGGCGTAATGAGATTTCTAGACCTCAGAAGACTCAGACCTCTTGTAAATGGATGCATGGATAATAGACATAATCAAATCGATGATTAATCACAAAGCAAACAAGAAAATTGAAATAATAGAGGTTAAAAAGACTTACGAGGGTTGTTTAAATATCAATGTTCGCAAGTTTCAAACCTGTTTGTCATGAAGAATATGTCTTTCAAATCACTCGACTGTCTCGAGCGCTCGATGTAGGGAGCTATCTTGGGAAACCGGGTGAGGTAATAGAATATTTCACCACCTGTCTTTGTGTTAGGGTTAGCCTTTAAATGAAAAAAAAAAGTATAAGATGTCCTCTAGAGTGGGTGCTTCCCACTCCCTCTTCTAGAACAAATACTTTAGCCTCGTGATGAGACAATACGTGTTTGGGGGAGCTGAAATTGGGTGAGCTTCATGTTCATCGCTCCAAGCCCTAAAATTGTCCTCAAAGGACACGCAGCTCTATTTTCGTTTATCATGGGCAGGGCGGGCGTATCACCCTCCATGATGCTGGCTACCTGGGCTAATGAGTCTATCACAGACTCGATCTTCTCTGCCTCATAAAAATTATTCGTAAAGGTGACAACCTCTCTTTCCACCACGGTTCTAAAGTAGGGGATGGGTGTGCTCTTGATAGGATGTTTTCCAGAAGAAGAACCAACTAGTTTTCTGGTTTGATGGCTCATGTTGACTCAGTTTAAAAATAAAAATTATTTTGTCTGGATAGAGAGCAACATTAATAGATAGAAGGAGGCCTAAGGACATGGTTCTGGAGAGTGGTTAAGTAAAAGGATCAATCGAATTACTCGTGGTTGAGAATCGGGAATGAGTTATTGGAAAACTCATCCTGATAATTCAAGATGGGGAACTACGATCTATGTGCTAAATTCTTCTCCCTGAGCTGAAGTATTCTTAAACCTTACTAAGTGGATTCATGCGCGCCCTTAATACACATGCTCTGTCCTCAGGAAGTACAAAATATCTCAAAAATCACGTGTTAGAAATCTGGATTTAAAATACGGTTTTAATGCAAAATACTGCTCGAATTGTGTAACCTACAATCTATTCTTGTTAATAACACTTAAGCAATAAAAGACTCCTAAAATTGTCTTCCATGTGTTTTACCATTCCCTAAATTTTACTATATCTAGAGGCGAGTTTCCTAGTTCTTTGCGTATTCAGGGACGTGATTCTCAAAGAAAAAGAGTGCAAAAAAGAATGCAATCATACCAAACATCTTAGAACGTAAAGGAAATAGAAACAAGGATTAATGAAACTTACAAATGATGGAATTGATCTTGAACAAGATTGAAGAAGGGAACCTCAAATTTTTTCTGTCATAACAAGTCAGCCGATTGTAGAAAAATCTCTGAGAAAGTAGAGGAAAGTTGAAATGCATTTTTTACGAGTTGGGGGAAAAGGTGAAAATGAGGTGAATAGAGAAAGTAGATATATATAAAGAGCCCATGGGTAATCGAGAATTTTCTGATCAAGAAATTGTAGAAAAAAGGTGAAAAGACAACTGTCAACAATACTCGAGAGGGTAGGTGAGCACGTTTCCCAAGGATAAAAGGAAAAGCTTCTACTACGCTTGTCAGAGACGAGGGTAATGTCATGCATGAGCAGAGGCTTAGGGGAAAATGATGTACCTAGAAAGAACGAGTTGACGTGTCTTGTTCGTGGTACAGTTGTGCAACATTTAATGAAGGATTTTTAGCTCTAGGTTCATGGTGTTGACTCTTAGATGTTTAGGTTGGTCAAAGCATAGATTGTCAGGGAAATGAGGAGTAGGTACATCTTGACATCGTCTAAACTTAGCTCGAGAAACCTGATAAGTAGATCGAGCCATCATGGAATGTTTGAGCTCCGCAGTAAGATTTCAGATCACGACTAATAACATGAAGGCGCAGATACGAATCCCTGAAGATCCGGGATTTATATCCATAAAGGGATTATTGCGATTTTTCATAGTAAATGTAATCAATAAAGAAATTAATATAATTTATGTAATAAAGGGTAGTTACCCATTATTGTAAGTTACCTAAACCTGTCCATTTTCCCCTATAAATAGATAAGGAATGGACAGGAAATGGGAAGACAATTTTGTAAACTGAAACTCTGGACAAATTGTATTAAATAGTTTCCTTGAGAAAATGCAGCAATAACATCGACTTGTGAACTGGTGGATTCAACCATTGAACCACGTAAAAGGTATGTGTTTTTCTTATTTATGGTTTATATCAAGTCTAATCTGTCTTTTTAATTCTAAATTCTCAATTGACGAAAAACTGCATCAACAATTTATTTATTAAATAATTATTATAAAAGTTCTATTGTTTTCTCTACGTGCCCACACATGTCTTGTTGTTCAGAAGACTTTGGTGTAAGTCCTTTGTGCATGGATTGGATGATTGTATTTATAAGAAGATAGCAAGAACACTTGATAGGTTGCAATGGGTATAATGTTTATCCTTATGTTAAGATTAATATATATATATAAACCATTGGATAGTGTATTTACATATATAATAGTTTTAGAATAAATAACATCCCCCCTGAACTATGACCACTATATGATCGTGCCCCCGAATGATTTGATATGTTAAAAATTCCCCCAAACTTAAAGATGAGACTACTTTTAGATTTCGTCCTGGGTGGCTAACATAATGATGATGTGGCATTTTGTCTGTTGATGTTGTAGTGTCATGTGTAGAATTATTAGTAATAATACCCACGAACTTTGAGCACTATTAAATTGAAACATTTTTATTTAAAAAAATCTATTTTTATTTTAAAAAATATTAATCAAATCCTCAAAAAAAAATCTAAATTATAACAAATAACTATTTTTTTAACTTTTTCCTTTTATTTCTTTTACAATATATAATAAATCTATTTTAGAATGAAAATTTATAATAAATACTTGTTGACCCTGATTTTGGGCAACTGACACGGAGTCAAAATACGCTTGACGTGGATGAATGCGTTGAAAAGAACGTAATAGCGAAAATAATAAGAACACGACATTTTATAGTGGTTCGGCCCCAGGATCTGGTAATAACCTACGTCCACTTAGATTGCTATTGATGTGGGATTCAAAGGAGTGATCAAAGAACTAGGGTTCAATGAGTTTCACTAACCTCTGAAGAACAATACAATATGATTGATATGATCACTCTAAACTCCAGCGATTTAGAAGTCAGAAAAAGAGAAAAAGGTCTGATCCGCTTCCCTGAGCCCTCTTCTTCTATTTATAAGCTCAAGGAAGATTTACATTGATTTGTTACAGATATTATTTCCTAAATAATCGTATACTCAGGAAATCATGGGAGAGAATTTCGGATTCCATCATAACTGCCTAAGATTTCCTCCGCGTGTTACGTGCCTACGACCAGACTGGTCGTACGAAGAGACCGATCACATAACGTCGAACATCTTCCTGGTCGATAGTCGAACACAGGTTTTGCCAGGTGTCAGC
Source organism: Humulus lupulus (assembly GCF_963169125.1). Lineage (NCBI taxonomy): Eukaryota > Viridiplantae > Streptophyta > Magnoliopsida > Rosales > Cannabaceae > Humulus > Humulus lupulus. The sequence goes on from NC_084799.1 coordinate 159,032,606, forward strand.
CACGTGCCATTAATTCCTGCCATGTCATTCACTTCTGATTTTTGGGATAACAATACTAAAACAAATAAATTTTTTTAATTAATGAGGACAAAGGGCTTAAACAAATAAAAAATATTAATTTAAAAGAAGGAGGACAAAGGGCTTAAACAAATAAAAAATATTAATTTAAAAGAAGGAGGACAAAGGTAAAAAAAAACTTTGTTTTATGAATTATTTTTAATTTTTATTTGAAGATATATTTATTTTATTTTGAAAAAAAAAAAAATTTGTTAGTAATTAGATTTTTAATTTTTTAATATTTATTTAATTAATTTGAAACTTTTAGTATTGTTTATTTTCTTAATCTTTTAAAATGATTTTTTTTAATTTTAAGGATTCAATTATTAATTTTAAGAAATAATTAGATTTTCTTAAAAAATTAATTTTAATAAAAAAATGCACAATTTGGCAGCGGTCAAAGTTCTAGGGGGAAAATTGCTAATTATTCTACACATGCTACTTCCACATCAATAGACAAAATGTTACATCATCATTCTGTTAGCCACCTAGGACAAAGCTAACATAAAGCTCATATTTAAGTAACATGTATAGTTTGAGAGGAATTTTTAACATCGTGAATCATTCGGGGGGCACGATCATATATTGGTCATAGCTCGGGGGCAAAAATGTTATTTATTCATAGTTTTATGTATAAATATTTTGAAATTAATAGACCAATAAATCGTTTTGATCCCCTTTAAGGGTTTTGAGTATGTTATGTTGAGTTATAAAGTTACCATCGAATTAAATGCTATTGTTGGTTCTGTTTATGTTTACATTATGAGTATGTTTTCTGTCATGCAACATCAAGCTCATAGTTTATGTATATATGCATATATAAATTTCATGAAATTTACTTATTGGGCTTTAGCTCATTATGTTGTTGTTCCAACTTTTTTCATGTGTGGCTTGATACTTGGAAAACTTGTGGACTACAGACTTGGTAGCAAAGACTAATATGTATAGGATTTTTCAGGAGTTTTGTGTAACTGTTTAAATTTAGTTTTATCATTTTACACTTGAAATGTTGTCAATTTTATTAAAGTTTAAAGATTTTAATTTTTCGCATTTTTATATGTGTTGTTGTATAGTTTTAGAGTTAGATGCCTGACATATTTATAGGACTTGTTCTATGAGTGTACAACAGACATACTTGATGTAGCAAGTCATTACAACTAACTACTTCCTGAACAAGCTATAGTATGAAATGACACAACTGTTGAATGAACTTCAAATGGTTGAAGGAATTAATGGTGGACCAAGCAAAGGAACTGAAAAGAATGCTAATACTAATGCTACAAATGGAACTCAAGGAGAAGTTAACCTAGCCTCATCTTCCAAGAGCAAAAAGAGGAAAGAAAGGACGCAGAAGGCAAGGCCAACAATGCGAAAGGCAAGGCCGTAACACTTGGAAAGCCTAATGCATTAAAGCAAGAAGCGAAGAAGGTAAAAGGAGCATGTTTCCATTACAAGGAGACTGGGCACTGGAAATGAAACTTCCCAACCTTCAAGGCAAGTGGAACCCAAGGTAATAGTTTAATTGTCTTGGATGCATGTGTTTTAGAAGATGACCCTTGTGTATGGATTATTGATTCTGGATCCACTAACCATGTGTGTACTTCTTTACAACTGCCTAGTAATTGGAAGGTTGTGGATGATGGATAGCTGAGACTAATAGTTGGGAATGGAGCGTTCGTGGATGTCAAGGCAAAAGGGAAAGCTCGACTAAATTTTGGGAATAAATATTTAATTTCAGATGATGATTATTTTATTCAAAACTTTAGTAGGGCTTTAATTTCTGTTTCCTTATTACACCAACACAATTTTGTTATTACTTTCACAAGTATTAATATATCTATTTCTTTCAATGGATGTGAATTGTTTGTTGGATGTATGGAAAACGGTGTATATCTTTTGCGACAAACGAACCCGACGCTCTTATTAAAGATTTGTTTAAGGAAGCTAAACCTAGAATTGATAAATGACAAAAGGTCGACGATGATAACATGACCTACCATTGGCATCTTCTCCTTGGTCATATTATCTATGATAGGATTCCAAGCCTAACAAAGGATTGGCCTTTGAGTGAGCTCACAATGGGTGACCAACCTGTCTGTGAATCTTGTCTCGAAGGCAAAATGATGGATTGTCAATTCTTTAAAAAGTGAGAAAGGGCTAGTTCATATTGATGTATGTGGACCGATTAATGTTTAGTCAAGAGGTGGTTATGAGTATTTCATCACTTTTATCGAAGATTACTCAAGATACTCATGTTTGTACCTAATGCATAGGAAATTTGAGACTTTTGAGAAGTTCAAAGAGTTTATTGCTATGACTCAAAACCAATTAGGTAAGACGTTAAACATCTTCTAATTTGATAGGGGTGAAAAATATTTGGATAATCAGTTCCAAATTATTTAATTGAACTTGGAGTATTTCCTCAACTTACTACCCCAGGAACTCCGCAACATAATGGTGTTGCCAAGCTTGTAATCGCATGTTAGTGGAAATGGTTCGATCTATGATAAGCTATTAAACTCTACCAACTTCTTTCATGGGACATGCAATCCAGACCGCATGCGACATTTTAAATGTTGTACCATCTAAAGTTGTTTCCAAGACACCATTAGAATTATGGAATGGTCGTGAACATAGTTTGCATCATTACATAATCTTGGGGTGTCCAACTCACGTTAAAGAGGAAAAAGGAAGGAAAGCTAGAATTGCAAAGTGAAGTTTACTTGTTTGTTGGCTTTCCTAAAGGTACTCGGGGCGGTCTATTTTATAGTCCAGTAGAGAAGAAAGTGTTTGCTTTAGCAAACACTACTTTTCTAGAAATGACTACATGTTGAATTTCAAACCTCGTAGCAAAATAGTATTAGAGGAAATGCGATCAGATTTGACTATTCTTATTGTTTTTTCTGCAACGAAGCAAGTCGATGAAAACAGGGAAGATTTCGAAACTGCTAGTCAAATAGTCATAGAGCGTCGTCGTAGTGGGAGGTTTCTCAGAAGCCGATACCCTATAGTATGGATGGTGAAATGTAATGCCCAAATTATTCTATGTTTTCGAAAATACATAATTCACAATAAAATGCCAGCTTTGTCAATATCACCTTAATAATAAAACATGCAGAAAATATTAGATCCAAGTTTAAGTAAAGCATTTTATGCAACATAATACATGACTTTAAAATCCTAATTACATTTCTAAAATGATACTGGACTTATTTAAAATGCTTTGAAAGATAAAATAAATATATGGAGTTCTTGATCGATTTCTAGTCCATGTGGCCCCCACAGTATACATACTTCATTTGGATGGGGTTCAACTCGATGCACTCATAGCTACAATTTGACGGAAAGTAAGAGGGTGAACTCGAGAGCCCCGTAAGAAAGTACAAACATGCAAATAGAACCTATTTAGAAATTGATTTTCTAACAATTTAAAAGAGAATGTTTTTGCCCTTTCCATAAGCCATGCCCCTAAAATTTATCTTTGATCTTGGTATACTCAGAGAGAGAGAGAGAGAGAGTTTTAATTTTTGTTTTGATTTTTTAATTAGATATTTGGATTGCTTTTGATCAATTTGGTTAAATTAGCTTGTGGATTAAATTTAGGTTTTATGTTTTGTTTGCATTTAGGTTTAATTTGGACTTTTGTTTACTATAATTATTTGAATGTTTTAATTAATTAAAATATGATTTTTTTTTATTATTTTTTAAATTTTATATCAACTTTTTTATAAAAAATTTTAATTTATAAAAGTAGAGGTATTCTGATCATATTGAATAATATTAACCAAATTCAGGTCCAAAGTATTATTTTGATCTATTTTGTAAAATATGGAGTCTAAAAAGCCAATTTAACAAAATATAGAATCTAAAACATAAGAGCCAAAACAATATTTTTTTCAAACTAATATATAAAATATAACAAATATATATATAGTTTGATGATGTATTTTAAAAGATTGTACAAAATAATTACTGCAAGTGTTTACAAATGTTTAACCAAAATTGAGAGAACCAATGTGATATTTTTCTTAGATATAGCCAAGCCTACATAGTTTTGCTAATTAGAAGAAGGAATGAGCATTTTATAAATTGTCTTTCCAATTCAATGGTATTCAGTCAAATCAAACACACCATTGATAATTTCTTAACAATCATTAATTTATGGGTAGGTAACTATTTGGGATCCTGTGTTTTTGTAAAGTGTCATTTTGGTACCCTGTATTTTAAAATCGTACATATTTGGTACCCTAAACTCAAATTTAATTAATAAAATTTTACGAATTTAGTCAAACTGTTGTCAATTATGTAAGTTCCAAATTTAAATTTAATTACTTAATTACATACAACTGATGATAGTTTGATCATATTAACAAAATTTTATCTAGCAAATATGAGTTTAGGGTATCAAATATGTATAATTTTAAAATACAGGGTATCATATAAGTATTATTGAAAACAGATGGTACCAAAATGATACTTTGCAAAGACATAGGGTATCAAATGAGTAAATTCCCTTAATTTATTATAATAATATGTTATTGCTTGTTAAAGTTTTACTTAACTGTAGTTATAAGTTACTTTCAGATTAGTTAATTAAGTTGTGCCTAAATTAGTTGAGCTGTACAACATTGTTACAATGTTGTAGTTTTTATTTATATTTTATTAATGAGACTATCTTATTAAGTTCGAGAAGTTTCCATTGAATACACTGATGGAGCCTTTATTCTCAGTTTTATCCTGGTAGTTTTGCTTCCATCTTGAGCAGCCTAGCGCTTAGTTCCATAATTTTTTTGGAAATGATTTCGGAAATTTTGAGTTTCCAAAAGAACAACTCATAAATATGTTAACCTCAGTCATAAATAAGTTTGGAATAGAAGAGAAAAGACAAGAAAATAAAAATAAATTATTAAAATTATTTATAAAAAGATAGAAAATGTGTCTGTTCTTGTAATGGAGTGATGGTCATATTCCGCTAAAAGAATATGCTTATGCCCAATCAGTAGCTGCTGTTTTGGGTTGTGTCATCAAATAATTTTCAGCATTTTCTTTCATTGCAATCTAATGGGTATTAGATTGACATCAAAACTATATTGTGATTAGATAAGTTATGTAAAGGCATACATATATATATATATATATATTCTATTAGATCATATCTTTGGGTAAGCTTCTTTCTAGCGTTTAATTTAGTGAATGAGGTCAAACAATTGATCTTTAAAAGACAAATAATTGAGCTAAAAAAAATGGGGTATGAAATGAAGATGAGCTTAGACCCACTTGTTGGGACATAAAGAGGAGTTCCCTAAGCTTGACACATGGAAAAGCAACATTTTATTTGTCCGTATAGTGGGCAACGTGGCTGAAAAAATTGTATTTTTGACAAAGGTTGTGAACATCAGTAGTCTCTACATTTTTAATAATCACTAAAGAAATGAATTTAGTTTTATTATTATATATACTGTAATAATGAGCACATTTTTGTTGTATAATTTTTTACCTAGAAAGGACCATTATTGTTGGAGGGATTTGTGGGGTTTCGGTTTGGCCAAAGTGAAGAATGACACAAGTTTTGGCCAATGGTTAGAGCCATAGGAGACAAAGATAGTGCTATTGTTTGTGTTGGGACATGTATCACGCCATGATGGTATTATATATATATATATATATATAAACACCAATTCCTATAAGAATATCTTATCTAAACTGCATATGCTATGTTCAACAATTATTAAACTCTCTCTTTCTCACATATGTGGAGACTTGTCTTTCGGGGAGTATAGCTTTCTTTGATCATGAAGACTCTTTGATTTTGTAGCACTTTACCTTTTCTTAGAATATCTTAATCTTGATTGTGTGAAGAGATAATAGCATTTAGGGGTCATCCCTTTGGTTATTTTAACTTATTTTTGAGGCCTACTGCTTCTTAATTGTCCCCTAAAGCTTAAGCACTCCATCATCGCTATCCATTTCTCAGCATCAATTATTAACCCATAACTCAAATATGAAATGGTATTTTGAAAGTCATAAGAGCCTATTCGACTCCACCAACTTTTATGTACCGTTTTTTTTATAAAATGATTTATTAAATAGCTTGCTCAAGCTGTTGTTAAATGGTTAAGTTGAAACCATTTACTTTCAAGCACATAAGAGAAAGATAAAAATGAGGAGAAGAATAATAATAAAAAGGTCATGGACGTTTGCAGAAATACCCCAAATTTCAAATTTAAATGAATTAAAAAAATATGAAAAGTACAAAACTCAGTATGACATTTGTTAGGCTGTGGTCCTAAAATGTTGTATTGTTTGTTCATAACTAGGGCGACACATACAGTTATCGAAGACATTCATAATGGTAACATTAGATTGACTAATAAATTATCCTCACTTTCTCAGATTCTATGTTAGTTACCATGAATAAGTTCGTTAGTATATCATAAACCTAGTTTATATTCATATGTTGCCAAACTACCAAGTTATGTGTTATTAAAATACAAAAGTATTTTCAATAATACCATTCATTGCTTGTCAATTTGTCAACTTCACATTTTTTTTTATTTTTGATTTTTTTTTTGTAAATGTCCTCAAAAACTAACCTAAATCTTGAGTTACTTGCTGTTCAGTCTCAAACCTAGGGCTGAAGATGTAGATTGAGTACCATATTACTACTCATAAGCATCTTTTTGCAAGAGGAATAAAACATGGTAGGAGTGTTCATCAAACCGCCCACACCGCACCAAAATATGCACTTTAGAACCCTTTGTCGTGCTGTTGCGGATTGAATTTTTGCCAAACCGCGTGGTGCAATGTGGTTTTTGGCTTAGAATTTCATAAATGCGATTCAAACAGCACCGTACCACACTTTTAGAAAAATGCCAATGTTTTTTAATATAATTTGCACTTTTGTTAGTTTGTTGTATGTTTATTGTTTCGCTAAAAGTTTTATTAGTTTGTTGTATTATTATTTTTTGGTTGAAAGTATATTAGTTTGTTTTTATTTTTATTATTTTGTTGAACACTCATTAGATATGAATTTTATGTATAAGTTTTTTTTATAAAACTTTTATAACAATGCTTAATTTTAAATTATTTTGCGATAGGTGTAAGCCACCCACACTACACCGCACTACACTATATTTTTGTGGTGCAGTTTCTGCTGTTTTGAGTTTATGAGGTGCAAGGTCAGTTTGAAAAATTGTTCAAACCGCATGTATGATGCGGTCCAATAAATTGGTCATAAACCACACCACTCGCATCGCGAACACCCCTAAAACATGGAATCTTTAAAAATTACATGGAATTTTAAAAGATAATATATAAAAGCATGGCATTCCAATAGAACAAATTTTTATAAAATTAACTTTCAAAAAGTCATGTTGAACTTTTCTAAGCAAATAAGTTTAAAGAAAACCATGTTCTCATATATATAAAAAAGAAAGCAATCATACCTTCTCCAAACTAACACTCGAGTGATAAAATCGAGCATCTACCGAGTGTTTGTCCGCTAGGGAATTTGCTCATGATACCATGACAAAAATCATGGGGCTCCATCTTAAAACCTATTGGTGATTAGTGGAGTTACACTTGTTCTTATTAATACTTCAATATTCTTACACTTATTCCATGTAGGACACCATAGTCTAATATATGTAATGAGATTATAAAGAAATCTCATATTGGAACCAAACAGTTTTGTGGATACTGTTTATGGAGCCAATCACCTGGGACTTTAGTTCAGTTGGATTTCGACACGAGATGAAGAAGCTCCATGCCTTAGGTCACTAGTAATTTAAAAGCATCACAAAAGAGCTCATGTTCTCTGTAAATTCTCTGTAAGTGCTTTAAATTTTGGTCGGTACTCACTACAAAAAACAAGGCCTATACCGAGAACAAATGTCATCGGTATAAGCCTAAATGTTCTCGGTATAGGCTATACCGAGAACATGTCCTCGGTAGTAAGTCCTCGGTACAGCCGCGTCGGTAGAGGCAAACTTCTACCGACGACATTCAACATGTTCTCAGTATAAGTTTTACCGAGGACAATGTCATCGGTATAGGGTGGACAATGTCCTCGGCACAACCAGCCCAAATTTGTCATATGGATGGGCTATACCGAGGACATTGTCCTCGGTATAGACCGAACCCGGAATTGTTTTTATATTTGTAATGTTTATTCACTTATTTATTTATTTAATTTGAATTAAATATAAAATAATATAATAAAATTAAAACACTTATATTAAACATATAAATAAAAACATAAGAGTGTGTTTGCTAAATACAAATAAAGAGTTGTCCTAAACATGAAAATGTAATAGTCCATAGTAATAAAATTCACACATAAGTCCTACTGAGTCGGTGCTCCAACATCGGGATCATCAGGTGTTGGTGGGGCACATTGAGATCCCGGGGTGATACAATGAGTCAGGATGTGCTCCTCTAATTGTCGAGCACGCTCTCTCATCTCAGACATCTCTTCATCTCTAGTTTGTGGAGGATCAATAGTAAATGGAGTTCGGTCCCTTATGTTAAGGATACATCCATATCCTTTCTGGTGTCCACATCGTTTTCCGAAGACAGATTGTACCAAAGATAAGTCTTCATCTTCAGGCGCACTCGAAACTGGTGTAGAACTCTCAATATTAGTTGTTTGTGTCTGTTGTGTGTCGTGATATGCAAGCAATTCCTCCTATGATACAATGTATAATGTAATTATGTATTGTAAACAAACAATTAAAATTTTGAAAAATGTTTAAAAAAACTTAACGTACCCATGTTTTTTTGGCTATCTCTGTCACCCATCCTGTGCCTGATTTATGGTGAGTATCCACCCAGCTATCTGGGATAGGCTCAAGTTGCCAAGTCTCTAAATTGCGTTGTCACGTACATATATATTTATAAAAATAATAATTAAACGTAAATAAGAAAAACAAACTTAAAAAAATTAATTAACTAACTTTTTTATAGCGCAGCGCTGGGATTGACTGAGAACCTCTGTAACTGTAACGACCCAAATTTACTAATAAGGCTTAAGGGCCTTGATTAGTGTGCCGGGAAGGCATAACTAGATTATATGTGATTTAATAATTAAAAGTTTGTTATATGATTATTTGGATATCTGTGAAGCATGACTATGTGTATTAGTATGCATGTAGGCCCTGATTAGATTAGAAGGGCATATTCATAATTTTGGCTTGTTGAGAGCATAAATGAAAATAACTGCGATAAATTGTTGAGACCACATTATTATGTGGATATATTTGTAGCTTGTGACTCGAGACGATCTTAATGAACGGTTTAGGAAAAAAGTCACGATAGGGATTTATACCCGGCTCGGGGCGAGCCTGGGGTATTTCTGGGAATTTAGGAAATATATTGGAGTCTATTTTGATATTGAGGAATATAATTGGTGATTAGCTAGGTGTCAGGAAGTAAGCGGTAAATATTAGAGACATTCGAGGAATTAACGGGAATTGGGTGTAATGACTAAAATGCCCTTAGGAGGTTTAAAAGCTTAGTTTTAAATGGGAGGGTAAACTGGTCATTTGAGTTAAAAGCAGGGATAAGTAGTATAATGCTTTATGCCTTAGTGGGATGTGTAGAAAGTGGAAGAAGTCTGAAGAAAAGAAAAGAAAAAGGAAAAGAAAAGAAGGAGAAAAGAAAGAAGGGGAAAGCAGGGCATTATCATCCTTATGCGGTTTGGGATTTCGTCTTCAATCCTTGGGGTCTTTTGGAGCTATGACTCAGGGAGATTTTGGGTAGGAGCTTGAGGCTAGGGTCCTCGGTTTGGCTTGAGGAGTTAGCTAGGGTAGTTCATTCATTTGAGGTAAGTTTCTAGGTTATTCTCTTATGTTTTTGGTTTTGGCTGAGATGGTTATCTAAACTGAGTTTCTGTGGGAATTCTATGGAATTAAGCCTAAGAATTTGAGGAGGTGAAGGCTAAGGAAGTGTGGAAGATAACCTACGTTGAAGTCATCCATCAAAGGTAAGAATTCCTGGCTTTAAGTTCTGAGACTTCTGTTGCACTACTGAGTTTTGAGCTTTAAGCTCAACTATGGTGATTTCTTTGTTTTGGGGTGCATGTGATTGAGTTTTGTATGATTAGGTCTTATGGGGTGAGATATAGATGTTGGTAGGTTTTTTTTTGGAGTTTGGTTGAGGTTTGGAAGGGTTTTGGAAGGTTTTGGCTTGAGGGAGTTCGAAGAGGAGAAGTTTGGGAATTGCCTAGCTGTGACTAGCACTGTAGTGCTAGCTTTAGGGCGCTACAATGCTAAGTTTAAGTGCTTGGGAGCCTATTGGCTCTGTTTGTAGCGCCCACTTTGGGGCGTTGTAGCGCTACCCTGTTCCCATAAGGAGATTTTTGGGTTATTTCTTAGGGTTTTTGGCCCGGGGGCTCGGGGTTTGATTCCACCATTGGTGGAATTAGGGCTTCCCGAGGGCTCGGGATTGGTCCCGAGGTTAGGTTTTGGAATTGAAGTTTGGTGTGGTTCTAACTTGTGACCGTGACTAGGTGTTCACTAGGGCTCGGACGAGATCGTGCTTGAGGGTTGAATTGAACATGCTATCGGAATCTAAATGTAAGAAAACTGCACCCGGTTATGTGATTGTGTTGAGACTAAGAGCTCCCTATATCTGTATGATATCATAGATGGTATTATGCCATGGGACATGTGATAAACGGCCTCAGAGTGCCGTAAATAATATTTGCGCATAGGGCGCGGCTTGGCCATTGGTATCTGGGGACAGCTTAATATTCACTGAGCTCGGTTTAAGCGGGTCAGAGTCAATGGGATAAATAGAGGGTGCGGCCTAAGGGCGTTGACCCTGGTTATCATGTGTGAATTGATTATTAGTATGGAATGATGTACTTGCTATGTTGAATACTCGATTAACATGTATATTTGGAATGATGAGTACATGATTATACTAAATGAGTTACATAGTCAGCTGATCGGCCGCCACGACTGAGGAGTGGTACAAGACGAGAAAAGCCTAACTGTCTGTTTTTCCTTAGAGTGGCTAGTAACTGTATTTTAATCATGAAATTTTTGTAAACTGTCTTTTAACTTTACTACTTCTGGGATCCCATGTAAAAATTTTTATTATAAGAAATGAAACTCTTGAGACCAAATCTTTTAACCCTAGTTCAACCGAGGTTTTAGTAACACGTTTCTAACTAATTGACTTGATTAGCAAGTCTTGCACCTTTATAAACACATAGTGTAATGGTCTTGGCTATCCAGGGTGTTACAACTTGGTATCAGAGCGTCCTAGGTTTAAGGGTTCCTGAAGACTGGCTGAACATGTACATTTTCCGCGAAAAACAAGCTCGACTCAGGGTTTGGTAATTGTGTATACATTATTATATGTTTAAATGATTAGAATGGAATATGACTGTTGAAATTTGCTTGATTAATAGGGAGCTTGAGATACTATAGGGCCTGGCCCTTGACTATTGCATGATGATATTGAGGCATGCTTATTAGCATTGCTATGCATGTGAATGAATACTTGGATAAACTGTTATATTTTGATTGTTTGTGAATGTTTGAGTTCTAACGATGGATCATGGAAGGATTATTACCCTGCCATCATAGTCTAACCACTGAGTCATTGATTGCAAATTGACTTGGATAACTATGCGTCCAAGAAAATCTACACGACTAGCCGGCACCAGGTCTGAGACTAGAGATGATGACCAGGGCCAGACCAGTCCCTGAGAACTGGCACCAACTTATGGCTGATATGCAAGCATGGCTATAGAGCCAGGATGAGTAGATCCGCATTCTGCGATAGCAGGCTCCATCGAGGAGTGCTACCCCTATTGTGCCACCTGCAGTGGTACCAGTTTTACAGCTAGTAGAGGTTGGGAACAGATGGGAGCCATTGTATGAGCGGTTCAAAAAGCAGCAGCCCCCGGTCTTTGAGGGAAGACCTGATCCATTGAAGGCTGAATAATGGATGACCATGATTACTACTATCCTAGATTTCATGAGGGTAGAAGGACATGACAGAGTGGCCTGTGCCGCATATATGCTGAGAGAGGATGCCCGTATTTGGTGGGAAGTGGCATCACAGACCAGAGATGATACTACATTAAGTTGGGAAGGATTCAAGGACCTATTCAATCAGAAGTACTATAATGTTTCCATCAGGGCAGCGAAAAATAAATGAGTTTGTGGGGTTGGTTCAGGGCAGCATGACAGTCACAGAATATGCCCTGAAGTTTGACAGACTTGCAAAGTTCGCACCAAATCTTGTGCCTACTGATGCAGTTAGGCAGGACAGATTTATCAAAGGGCTTAATGATATGATAGCCTAAGATGGGAGGATTACAACAGTTCCTGGGGGGACAATTTATGCCTAGGCTATCAAGAAGGCTCTTACCGCAGAGGAAGCGAAGAATAACATATGGAGAGAGAGTGCAGTGAAGCGGGACAGCCGCAGGGTGGTGCCTCCATATTCTGGTTCTGGTAGGGGCGGAGGCCCCAATGATTTGAAGAGAAAGACCCTTGATGCTTCGACCGCTCCTGGTCCTGATAAGAGAGGTCGGGGTACTCAGGGTGACTGTCAGGGAGGCGGTGATACATGGAGGACCTATCCTGAGTGCACGAGATGCAGAAGACGCCATCCGGGCGAGTGTCGAGTTAAGGCCTGTTATGTGTGCGGGGTAGTGGGACAGCTCAAGAAATACTACCCGACAGTGAAGAAGGGAGATGCAGGGAAGGTGGACAGCTTGACTCCAGCTCGACGCAGGCGGAGGCCGAGCTAGTCCCTCGATAGTGACAGGTCAGCTTTCTAGCACTGGCTCTCCTTTTACTGTAATTATTGACTCTGGTTCTACACATTCGTTTGTTTCTAGTAAGGTAATTGATAGACTGTGTAGACCTAGTGAGTATTGTACTTCAAGGTTTGGGACTATTTTTCCTACAAGAGAACTGGTAGTTTCTAGGAGGTGGATTAGAGCACTGTTGTCTGTGGACTTGATTGAGTTAAGTATGGAGGACTTTGATATGATTTTAGGCATGGATTGGCTGGTTAGATATGGAGCTACTATTGACTACAGGAAGAAGATGGTGACCTTTGAGGCGGAGGGCGAGGAACCCTTTGTCTTTGTGGGAGTGGTGCATGGACCCCGTGTACCCATGATATCGACGCTGAGAGCCAAAGATCTGTTATAAGGAGGATGTATGGGTTTTCTGGCTAGTGTGGTGGATACCACTAGGGTTCCACCAACAAGACCGGAGGAGACTAGATTGGTTTGGGAGTTCTTGGATGTGTTTCCTGAGGACTTACCTGGGTTTCCGCCGCGTAGGGAGATTCAGTTTGTTATTGAGTTGGCGCCGAGGACAGAGCCAGTGTCAAGGGCACCATATAGGATGGCACTAACAGAACTGAAGGAATTGAAGATACAGTTCCAGGAGCTTCTGGATTTGGGGTTCATTAGGCCTAGTTACTCGCCATGGGGTGCTCTAGTTTTGTTTGTGAAGGAGAAGGACGGGACTTTGAAAATGTGTATAGACTACAGGGAATTGAACAAGTTAACTATCAAGAATAAGGATCCCCTACCAAGGATTGATGACTTGTTCGATCAGGTGCAGGGTAAGACGGTGTTCTCGATGATTGATCTTCGATCTGGTTATCACTAGCTGAGGATCAAGGATGAGGACATACCGAAGATGGCCTTCCGAACGAGGTATGGGCACTATAAGTTTCTGGTCATGTCGTTTGGTTTGACCAATGCCCCAGCAGCCTTTATGGACCTAATGAACAGAGTGTTTAAGGACTTTCTAGATCAGTTCGTTATTTTCTTCATCGATGACATCTTAGTGTACTCCAATTCAGAGGCAGAGCACGAGTTCCATCTTCGACAGGTTTTGCAGAGGTTGAGGGAGCACCAGTTGTACGCCAAGTTTAAGAAATGTGAATTTTTGTTACCAGAAGTGACATTCCTTGGACATATTGTGGGTGCAGATGGGATTAAGGTGGATCCATCTAAGGTGGAGGCAGTTAGGGATTGGCCGAGGCCAAGGAACGCCTCGGAGGTGCGGAGTTTTCTTGGTCTAGCGGGTTACTACAGACGGTTTGGGGAAGGCTTCTCAAAGATAGCAGCACCGATGACAGAATTGACACAGAAGAATTTGAAGTTTATCTTGTCAGACAAGTGTGAGATCAGTTTCCAAGAGTTGAAGCGACAACTTATTACCGCGCCTGTGTTGAGTCTTCCTTCGGGAGAAGGGAAGTTTGTTGTCTACTTCGATGCGTCAAGGTTGGGTTTAGGCTGTGTGTTGATGCAGAACGAGAAGGTCATAGCTTATGCATCACGGCAGCTGAAGGAGTATGAGCAGCGGTATCCTACCCATGATTTGGAGTTAGCAGCGGTGGTATTCACACTGAAGGTTTGGCGACATTATCTGTATGGGGAGAAGTGTGAGATATACACCGATCACAAGAGCTTTTAGTACTTCTTCACACAGAAGGACCTGAACATGAGGCAGAGACGTTGGCTAGAGTTAGTGAAAGACTATGATTGTGATATTCATTACCATCCAGGGAAAGCCAATGTAGTGGCGAATGCATTGAGCTGGAAAGGCCCAGATCAGTTGTATAGTTCCACCCAGATCTCGAGAGAGTTAGCTGATGAGATGGTCAGAGCGGGGATAGAATTGGTGGTGGGCCGATTGGCCAATATTACTCTGCAATCGACCCTGCTAGAGTGAATTAAAGAAGGGAAATTGATAGACTCTCAGTTACAGGAGGTTAGGGAAAATGCCTTAGCGGATGTAGCTAAGGACTATTCTATTTCTAAGGTTGGTATGCTCTGGTATCAGGGGCGGATTTATGTTCCAGTTGATGAGGGGATTCAATGAGAGATACTGGATGAGTCACATACGACGCCATACTCACTTCATCCGGGTACCAGGAAGATATACCAAGATCTACGAACGTTGTATTGGTGGCCAGGGATGAAGAAGGATGTGGTAGAGTACATAGGCAGATGTTTAACCTGTCAGCAGGTGAAAGCTGAGCATCAGCAATCAGCAGGGTTGCTTCAGCCTTTGGGTATTCCCAAGTGGAAATGGGAGGATGTTACGATGGATTTTGTTGGAGGTTTACCCAGAACAGTAGGACTTCATGACTCGGTGTGGGTGATAGTGGACAGATACACCAAGTCAACCCATTTTCTTCTAGTGAGGTCGACATATACTGTGAATCAGTATACAGAGTTGTATGAGAGGGAGATCATTTGTCTCCATGGGGTTCCTAAGTCTATAGTGTCAGGCTGGGATCTTATCTTTACCTCCAAGTTTTGGGGTAGTTTGCAGAAGGCTATGGGGACTCAGTTGAAGTTCAGCACAACCTTTCATCCTCAGACTGATGGACAGTCTGAGAGGAAGATTCAGGTATTAGAGGATATGCTCAGAGTGTGTGTGATCGACTTTGAGGGATCATGGAGTTAGTATCTCCATTTGATTGAATTTTCATATAACAATAGTTACCAATCGACGATTGGAGTGGCTCCCTATAAGATGCTCGCCTCACAGAGCAGACAGAAGAGCTACGCTGATCCCAAGCGTAGAAACGTGGAGTTCCAAGTTGGGGACCACATATTTCTCCGAGTTTCACCATTGCGAGGGGTGAGAAGGTTCGGGAAGAAGGGCAAGCTAAGCCTCATCCTCCGGAAGTACGTCTCAGATGCGTCACATGTGTTGAGGTATGAAGACTTAGAATTCAAAACAGATTTAGTTTATGAGGAGCGACCGGTTCAGATTTTGGATCGAAAGGATAAAGTACTATAGAATAAGACGATTCCTTTTGTTAAGGTGTTGTGCAGGAATAGTAGGCTCGAGGAGGCGGCCTGGGTGCTTGAGTCAGCGATGCAGGATCAGTATCCCGAGTTGTTCAGGTAAATTTCGAGGACGAAATTCTCATTAGAAGGGGATAGTTGTAACAACCCAAATTTACTAATAAGGCTTAAGGGCCTTGATTAGTGTGACGGGAAGGCATAACTGGATTATATGTGATTTAATAATTAAAAGCATGTTATAATATTATTTGGATATCTGTGAAGCATGACTATGTGTATTAGTATGCATGTAGGCCATGATTAGGTTAGAAGGGCATATTCGTAATTTTGGCCCGTTGAGGGCATAAATGTAAATAACTGTGATAAATTGTTGAGACCGCATTATTATGTGGATATATTTGTAGCATGTGACTCAAGGCGATCCTAATGAACGGTTTAGCGAAAAAGTCACGGCAGTGATTTATTCCCGGCTCAGGGCGAGCCTGGGGGTATTTCTAGGAATTTAGGAAATATATTAGAGTCTATTTTGATATTGAGGAATATAATTGGTGATTAGCTAGGTGTTGGGAAGTAAGCGGTAAATATTAGAGACATTCGAGGAATTAGCGGGAATTGGGTGTAATGACTAAAATGCCCTTAGGAGGTTTAAAAGCTTAGTTTTAAATGGGAGGGTAAACTGGTCATTTGAGTTAAAAGCAGGGATAAGTATTATAATGCTTTATGCCTTAGTGGGATGTGTAGAAAGTGGAAGAAGTCTGAAGAAAAGAAAAGAAAAAGGAAAAGAAAAGAAGGAGAAAAGAAAGAAGGGGAAAGCAGGGCATTATCTTTCTTGTGTGGTTTGGGATTTGTTCTTCAATCCTTGGGGTCTTTTGGAGCTGTGACTCAGGGAGAGTTTGGGTAGGAGCTTGAGGCTAGGGTCCTTGGTTTGGCTTGAGGAGTTAGCAAGGGTAGTTCATCCATCTGAGGTAAGTTTCTAGGTTCCTCTCTTGTGTTTTTGGTTTTGGCTGAGATTGTTATCTAAACTGAGTTTCTGTGGGAATTCTAGGGAATTAAGCCTAAGAATTTGAGGGGGTGAAGGCTAAGGAAGTGTGGAAGATAACCTAGGTTGAGTTCATCCATCAAAGGTAAGAAGTTCTGGCTTTAAGTTCTCAGATTTCTATTGCACTGCTGAGTTTTGAGCTTTAAGCTCAACTATGGTGATTTCTTTGTTTTGGGATGCATGTGATTGAGTTTTGTATGATTGGGTCTTATGGGGTGAGATATAGATGTTGGTAGGTTTGTTTTGGAGTTTTGTTGAGGTTTGGAAGGGTTTTGGAAGGTTTTGGCTCGAGGGAGTTCGAAGAGGAGAAGTCTAGGAATTGTCTGGCTGTGACTAGCGCTGTAGCGCTAGCTTTAGGGCGCTACAGTGCTACGCTTGAGTGTTTGGGAGCCTGTTGGCTCTATTTGTAGCGCTGTACCACCCACTTTGGGGTGCTGTAGCACTACCCTATTTCCAGAATGGGATTTTTGGGTTATTTCTTAGGGATTTTGCCCGGGGCCTCGGGGTTTGATTCCACCACCCCGTTTGGTGGAATTAGGGCTTCCCGAGGGCTCGGGATTGGTCCCGAGTTTAAGTTTTGGAATTGAAGTTTGGTTTGGTTCTAACTTGTGAGCGTGACTAGGTGTTCGCTAGGGCTCAGACGAGATCGTGCTTGAGGGTTGAATTGAACAAGCTATCAGAATCTAAAGGTAAGAAAACTACACCCGATTATGTGATTGTGTTGGGACTAAGAGATCCCTATATCTGTATGATGTCATAGATGGTATTATGCCATGGGACATGTGATAAATGGCCTAAGAGTGTCGTAAATAATATTTGCGCATAGGGCGCGGTTCGACCACTGGTAGTTGGGGACAGCTTAATATTCACTAAGCTCGCGGGCCGGAGTCAGTGGGATAAATAGAGGGTGCGGCCTAAGGGCGTTGACACTGGTTATCATATGTGAATTGATTATTAGTATAAAATGATGTACTTGGTATGCTGAATACTTGATTAACATGTATATTTGGAATGATGTGTACATGATTATACTGTATGCGTTACCTGATTGTTTTGTTAGATGACTATGCTCTGTTATTGTGTTTTCTTGCTGGGCTTGGCTCACGGGTGCTACGTGGTGCAAGTAAAGGCAAAGGCAAAGTGGACCAATCCTGTGATGGAGAGCTTTGGGGCTGAATGTACATAGTCAGCTGATCGGCTGCCACGGTCGATCTGTTTTGCCTTAGAGTGGCTGGTAACTGTATTTTAATCCTTAAATTTTTGTAAACTGTCTTTTAACTTTAGTACTTCTGAGATCCCATGTAAAATGTTTGATTATAAGAAATGAAACTTTTGAGACCAAAATCTTTTAACCCTAGTTCAACCAAGGTTTCAGTAACACGTTTCTAACTAATTGACTTGATCAGCAAGTCTTGCACCTTTGTAAACTCACAGTGTTACGGTGTTGGCTGTCCAGGGCGTTACAGTAGCTAAGCTCTTTTAGTTTCTTCCTATTTTACTTGTTGACCCAAGAACGTTTCTGAAAAAAGTTTCTGTTAGTAATTAAGATAGTTAAGTTTAGCAAGAAATTAATACCATAATTTATGGGCGTTGGAAAAATTCAATGGCTTTTTGCCACTGCATATCTGTGCAACCGCCATAACGATTTTGTGGCCCATTAATCGTTAAATTTTCTTTAATATCGTACTTCCAATCATAATATTTTTTAGCACACGATGTATCAATGCCTCTCAAGATCCCAGGCCTGTGCCCTTGTCCATATTTGGTATGTCCGATATCAAACAAATCATCCTAAATTAAAAACATTTATTAGTAAATATGATATATAACCTAAAAAGAGAATTAACATAAATACATAAACTACTTCCCTCCAGATGTGCAAGTATTCTCTGTTTCGAGGCATTTGGTACTTTTGACCATTGAGGACAGTCCGGATCTGTGTATTTTCGAACAAGTAATCCTAGCTCTCTTGAGAAATTTGAGTTGTAATCTCCAATCTCTTTATATGTTCTCCCTCGGACATCCCACTCAAGAGGGAGAGGACGCCCCAACTTCCCTTTTTTCCCGCGTATTCAATCATTTGTGGCGTCCACGTTTGTTTGGAGGCACTATTGTATGCAAATTTAATATTTTAAAATTAATATGTATTAATTGTTAAAGTTTAAGGAGTGTATCAATGTGTAATGTATTACCTCGTTCACAATCAGCTGGGATATCTGACGGTCCACGTGGAGGATCGCATACTCCACCATCACCCCCATGAGATTGAGCAATAACATCAGCGATATCTGTCAAATTAATTGATATTAAAATTACATTTATACTAAACATAATAACTATAATAATCAATTATTGTTAAAAATAATTACTTCAACATATTATAAAATTACCACTTAATAATCATTATAATAATCCTCACTATCATCATCGGTTTCTATGTGTTCATCTTCCTCCTCCTCCTCTTCCTCCCCCTCCTCTTCATCTTCCTCTTCCTTCTCCCTCTCCTCCTCAATTGCAACATTATCTATCTCAACAAATTGTAATGGAGCCCCCATACGTTCAAAGATAATTTGTGGCAACGGACCAAGATCAATGAATAATTGGAAATTAGAGGAACTAGTGTCGTGCATAACATCTACTTCTACATCCTCCGCTTGTTCTTCAACTAGTGGGATGTCCCACACATTTCTGTGATGCACTTCTTGGACGACTTTCCAATGAGATTTATTTTTAAGGTCATCAATGTAGAAAACTTGGTTAGCCTGAGTTTCTAAGATAAATTTATCATCTTTGAAGGCCTCTGAAATGGTTTTAATACTCGTTATATTTTGCTCAAACTTTAATCCTGAAGACCGATTAGTGTCAAACCATTTGCACTTAAATAATACAACAGAACAACGAGAAAGATGTGTCATCACTAAAACTTCTTCCAACTGGCCGTAATAAGTATTATTTTCGACTCCCGCTACAGAAACTCCACTATTTTGAGTTTTGCGATTCTTATCACTGTCATAACACAAAAATCTTACTCCATTTACAACACACCCAGGGTACGACGCAACGCGAGTTGAAAAACCGTTTGGTAAAGAGATTAATTCTTCATGTACTTCCAAGGAACCTGTATGCCGAAGATGATAAATCTTATTATAAAACCAATTAGGAAATTCCTCTCTATGTAATTGGTCTAGGTTTACAACACCTCTAGTCTGTAGAATTTCCATATGCTCTCTGCAACAAACAAAAACAACCAATTTAAGAGCTACTAATAAGTGTTATAATAAACATGCAATGAAAGGATGAACTACTTTAATTACTTACTGATGATATGGCAAGATCTCATTGCAGTTATTTAGAATATACCGATCCGTTGTTTTCTTCACTTCATCTTCCAAAATTGTCAAGGATTTCTTACCAAATTGACGACCTTGAGATCGAAAGACCGACATCTTTTTAAGTGATGGACCAACATCTACATTTTGGTCTGGAGGATTGAACTTTGTTTCAACTCCTTTCAAGTACATGGAGCAAAATGTTAATGCCTCACCAAACACATATCCTTTTGCTATTGACCCCTCTAGACGTGCTTTATTACGGACATAATTCTTCAATTTTTTCATATACCTTTCAAAAGGATACATTCACCTCATGTGAACCGGTCCTCCAAGTATTGCTTCTTCCAGTAAATGTATTAGTAGATGTACCATGATATCGAAAAAAGCAGGGGGAAAATATTTTTTAACTTGCAAACAATCTCAACAATTGAAGTTTTGACTTTTTCTAAATCTGAGGCATTTAAAATTCTCGCACAAATGAGCTTAAAGAAAGTGCATAACTCAATAATAGTTGTACTTGTCAATTTCTCTAGGAATGCATGCATACCAACTGGGAAAAGGCGTTGCATAATGATGTGACAATCATGCGATTTCAAACCAGTGATCTTATTGTCATTATCAATCCCATTCCTCCTTAGGTTAGATCCAAAACCATCTAGAAACTTCACTGATTTAAGAAATCGACAAAACTTTTGGCGATCTTCAACAGTGAAAGTGAATTTGGCCATAGGCTTTTGTATCCGACCATTCAACTTCCTCAGTTGTAACACTGGTCTCATCTTCATCTTCTCCAAGTCTACTCTGGCACTAACTGTGTCTTTGGTCTTATTCTCCAGCCCAACTATTGTGCCTACTAAAATATAGCACACATTTCTCTCAACATGCATAGCATCTAGATTGTGCCGAAACATTATGTTTGCCCAATATGGGAGCTCAAAAAATATACTTTTTTTCCGCCAACCTACTTGCTCTTTTGTACGCTTTCTTTTTTGGCCACCATAACCTACATGCTTACCAGGAAAAGAATCGGGTATAAAGCCCATTTGTGTTAACATTTCTTGCATGGTTAATGGCTTTGGTGGTAGTCTTTTTTCAACGACACCATATGTCTTCTTGTCCCTTCTAATGGCATGTTTGATTGGTAAAAAATGTCTATGGCCATAAAAAGCAACCTTCTTTTGTAAACGAATAGATGATGTTGCCACATTGCAAGTAGAGCAAGCATGATAACCTTGACCAGTCCATCCAGAAAGGCTACTCCTTGCTGGGTAATCATTTGTAGTCCACATCAAAGCTGCTCGAAGAGTGAAGAAACTACCATCGACTGCATCTCGAGTCTGTACACTGGTCACCCATAATTATTTTAACTCATCAATCAATGATCTTAATAAAACATCAAAGTCTTTTCCTGGCGAATGAGGTCCTGGAATTAATAAGCTCAAAATGAAATTAGTTTCTCTCATGCACAACCATGGTGGCAAGTTATATGTCGTCAACACAACCGGCCACATACTATAAGAAAGACTCATATTACCAAAGGGATTGAATCCATCTGCAGCCAATCCAAGCCGCACATTCCTGGGTTCCATAGCAAACGTTGGATTATTTCGGTCAAAGTCCTTCCAAGCTTTCCCATCAGCAGGATGATGCAATACACCATCTTCTTTTATACGTTGCTCGTGATGCCATCTCATATGTTGAGCAATGTGCCTCGATGCATATTTTCGCATTAACCTAGGGGTAAAGGAAAATAACGCATCACTTTATGAGTCACTTTCTTGCCCTTGGTGTTCTTGTCCACCCACTGATCTTCCCCACAAATAGGACATTTGCTTTTTCCAGCATGTTCTTTTCAAAACAGTGCGCAATCATGCTTGCAGACATGGATTGACTTGTAGCCCAATCCAAGTTTTCGCAACAACCTTTTCACTGCTTAATGCGATTTGGAAGCTTATTTGGGGCTGAAAATGCATCATGTAACAACTCCAGCATTCCATCAAATATTTTGTTAGGAATTTTTCCCAACACTTTGAAATGCATCAACTTCACTAGGAAAATCATTGATGTGTAATTTTGACACCCGGGGAATAATGGAGCCTCGATCTCAGTAAACAAATCGTTATAATGTTGCCCACCCCTGTAGTCTGCTGTAGGTATCTCTTGATCGCGCTCATTCTCTTCATATTCATCATTGTCATTTTGCTTAACATCATTGAGAACATCCATCATTTCATCTACATCATTTTGATCTATCACTTTCCTCATTGGAATTATTACATCCTCTCCATGTCAATGCCAATTGGTATATTTTCGTAGAAAACCATTTACAAAGAGATGATTTTCTAATACATCAATCATCTGAAATTCAACGTTGACACATCTCCCACACGAACATTTCACCAATCCCCTTGAGTCAACGCACTGCCGAGCTCTCTAGAGAAAATCCATCACACCAGCCTCATACTCATCAGATAATCGATCTGTCAAATTAATCCAGCTCTTGTCGATCGACATTGTATGAGTGTAGCACTGTACAGAACACTCATCATAAATGACTCACCCTCTCCGAACGGGTCTAAGGCTTCTTGTGATGACCACTAATAAAATAAAAAATTATCACTAGGTGATAATAACACACTATCATATCTTTGGTAATAATTTCTTATTACCAAAGAAAAACAAATAAAACTAAATATTTTTTCTATAATGTCTTATGCTCTTTGAAGTTAATTATGTTGTTTTATGATATCTAACTATATTATATTTGAGTGTAAATATTATTAAAATTATTTAAATTTGACATATTTTTTTCTAACTTCAAATATTAATTTTAATTTTAATTACAATTAATGGTTAATCTTTTACCATTAAATTAATTTTAATAATTATTAAGATTATGTTTAAAATTAGTTTTCTAATAATATAATTGTTAATTTTATTTAATCAGAACTAACAAACATTATTTTTTTTACATATTAATTCAGTATTTATTAAATAACATATTTTACTTATACTTTATTGAATAGTTTTATAAATTTACACAAAAATTTTAAGATTTTCTTAAAAGTTTTTTAATTACTTTATGATTTATTACTTATTTAAATAAAATTTTAAGATTAATGTTTATTTTTATTAAAATTTAGTTGCATAATGTTATTGTTAATTTTATTTAATCATAATTAAAAATATATTATACTACTTATCAATTCACTATTTATTAAATTAGAAATTTTATTGAGTACTTTTAATTCTATAAAAAATTTGGCAGTATAACGACTGTATTTTCATGTATCCCAAAATTTAAAAACCTGCAAATAACACATAAAAAAAAATCCAATCATAGAACATACACAAAGCAATACAAATACATTGTAAACGACTATATAATTTATAATTATTACTCTAAATTTTATTAATTATTCAATTTTCTATTCAAAATATCATAATTCTTCTAAAAATTAACAACAAAAACAAAGCATCAATATTCATCAACACTAAGAATAAAAAAATTAACAACAACAACAACAACAAAATTCAATTTAAATAAACAAAACTCACTCTAATAATCAAACTTTATTAATCAAGTCTAATAATCTAACACTCAAATTATTTAACCCAATCTAAAATATTAACACTCAAATATTATATTTCCATACAAACATATTTTTAAAACTAAAAGTGAAATTATATACCTAAAAAATAAACTATTAAATTAATAAATTTTCATACTAATAAATTAATTATTTATCCATAAAATTACACTAACTAAATCCTAAAGCTACATATGTATTTTACTAAAATACTACACAACATTATATCCTCTAAATTGGATATCACTAAACTTTTTTGCCTAATTTTTATTTCTAATTATTATCCTTACCTATTATAAATACATAATCAAATATTATATACAATATTAAAAAAATTATACATAAAACACCAAATATATTTATGCCAAAAATATTAAAAAAAACCAAAAAATTATACATAAAACACCATATATATTTATGCCAAAAATATTAAAAAAAACCAAAAAATTATAAATAAAATTCGTGATACTTGTAAAGGCACTTGTGAATAATGCAATACCTGAAAAGAAATAAAGAAAAAACCCCATTATTGGAGTAGAGATGACCAAAACAGAAAAAAAAAATAATAAATTTATACACAAAATAAAATGAAATATATATATATATATAATTACATACATTAATAGACCCTATTGATGACTAAATCTTCTTTGGAAGGGAAGATTTATAAACAAACTAGCATTTGGGGGCCAAAATCTAGAAAATGCAGCAGAAACGGTGGAGAAACCAATTTTGGGGTTTTTGTGTTTCAGAGAAATGAGCTCTCTGTTTCGGGGAAGATGAAGTATATAAAATACCTATACCGAGAACATGTTCTCGATATAGAGTCCTCGGTATATCAACCAAAATGAAAAAAAAAAACCACGTAGCTTTAGCGCAGTTCTGAATTGTTTATACCGAGTGTTCTCGGTAAAACTATCATTTTTTGTAGTAACTACTATAGTTCCCTTGTTCTAATTTATTGATTAATGCTGCATTTTTTTCATCTCATCACGTTTAAATTTTGGTCCACCAGTGTGCAGTTCTTTATTTTGTTTATTGATTAGAGCTTTATTTTTTTTGGACCCAAAGCACATATTAATGCATCGTCTACCTAAGTGTTTGAACACTAGATTCTTGCAATATCACCATACTTTTGTCCCAAGGCAAGAATAAGCTACTTATACATGAGTTGTCCCAGATAATAGACACACTTTTGTCTTTAGTTTTATTTTGGAGAATAAAAGGTAATTAATAAAGAACATGCAAATAATTCAAGTTAAATTACGTGCATGCATGCAACAAAATGTTTAATGAGTGCTATTAGTACTTGGTATCATATTTGCCTCTCAAGGCTCATACCCTCATAACATTGTTTTGGAGCCTAAAGATACTGTTTTGATAACCTTCGTTCTCTTTCCCTAAGCTATACTATTATTCTCATGGAGGAAAGTCCTTGGAACCAAAAGTTTATCCTCATCCGACACATACTATTTCATGTATTAATTTTTGTGTGAACTCTTCTGGTAGTCTTTTTTATGTGGTGTCCTATTTTTTTTCCTTCTTTATAAAAAGTGTTTTGATCCGACACATACTATTTCATGTATTAAACAACTGGTTACAAATTATGTGTCATGTTTGTAATCGGTTGCAATTGAAAACTAAAAAAAATTGGTAACTAGTTAATGTGCCATGCTTGTTCCAATGTAGAATTTGTAACCAGTTACAATACTATTTTGTATCCAATTCACGTGACATGTTTGTAACCAGCTCCACTGTAGAATTTGTAACAAGTTACAGTACCATGTTTGTAACTAGTACCACTCTAAAAACTATAACCAAGTGCATCGGTTGCAAGTGATGTGCCATATTTGTAACCAGTTCCACTGTAGAATCTGTAACAAGCTATATTACCATGTTTGTAACTGGTTACAACCTAAAAATTGCTGCAGTCACTGTGTTATATTTGTAACTTATGACCAGTTACTGTGTCATGTGTGTAACAAGTTTCACCGCAGAATCTGTAACCAGTTACAAAACCATGTTTGTAACTGGTTACCACTCTAAAACTGTGACCAATTATAGTGTTATGTGTGTATGCCATGTCTGCAACTAGTGATCATTGTAGAATTTGTTACTGTGTTATGTTTGAAATTAGTTACCACTCTAAAAATTGTAACCAGTCATTGTGTTCTATTTGTAACCACTTACCACTTTAAAAACTATAACTAGTTACTTTGTCATGAATTCAGAGATTAGTAATTGGTTACTTCGGCAAAAATAGTTAATAATTATTGTATTAAAATTTAAGCAAGTTAGTTACCGATTATGAGATGTCTCTATTCTCCTTGGCCAATTAGAAAGATATTTATTAAAAGATAAAAATAAGTAACTTTACCAAATTTAAGCAATAGTGTGGAATGGACATATCTTACTAATTATTCCATTAATAATTCACAATAAAAGACTAAAGATTCATAAAAAAAAATAAAAAAAAAAGCCATTTTCTAATATTGTAAATTCAAGATCCATTCTTCCATAATTATGTCACACCATTCTTCCATGAAACCACAAAAGCATATTGTATTATAAGTATTGTGACTATATTTGTGATACTCAACATTGTTTTTTTTTCTTTTTCAAAACCCTCACCTTCATGTAATCTCCCCTCTTTCATCACATAGTACTCCATGATCACATACTTGCCTATGATTCAGTTAATATATTTTACTTTATTATAATTGCATGCATTCCATGTATATAATTTATTATTATATTCAGCTACCTAATTATAAATCTCTTTCGGACAAAAATATTAATTACTTGATGGGTCGCCATGAATGGCTCTCTTCTGCGTAGCCGTTTGGGCTATCTTCTTCTTCGATTTGCACTACGTTGAACTTCACCATCGCCAACAAAGAGCCAATCAACCCACATCTGTCCGTAACCATACTTGGTCAACTTCTTTAATCTTCAAACCACCTCTCACATGTGAACCATCATTTCCACCACTGAATCCACCACCCATCCGAACATCTCCATTTATTTAAATAAATATATATAATGAAAGCTTCTTAGGTAGCGACATCACTTTTACCCTTACTTTAAAGGACGTTTTCTAATTTTGATACTCGGTAAAATTATAACCTAAATTTTTTTGTATGTAATCACACATGATATTTAAAATAGCAGTTCCACTAGTTTCTAGGAAATTCTACATAATTTAGAGTGCCGAAATCAGAGTTCAAATAATTTGTTTTCTACGCGTATAAAAAAAAAATTAGACGCGTGTGTAACTAACTATTTGAACTCTGATTTTTGCACTGTAAATTATTAGAAATATTCTGAAAATTGACGGGATGTTTGTTATAACTATAATATACATCATCATGCAAAAAAAAATGTTATAATTTCTCAAAGTGTCGAAAATAGAAAATGCTCCTACGGTAGGGGCAAAAGTGATGCTCTTACCTAAGAAAATGCATATACGTATATATATATATATATATTATAAATGTGAGTTTAATGGAATTTGTTGTTTTCAGTTCAATTTAACACCTTCTTTTATTGTTTTTTAACACCGTTAGTTTTAAAGTCATCAAAAGAAAAATAAATAAAAAGTAATAAAACACTACAACAATTTTGACATTCAATGACTCCCTACAATGTCTTACATCAATTGTGTAAGACATTAAAAATTATGAGGGATTTTAAATGTCTTATATTGGGAGACATTGAAATTTTTATTAATTACTAAAATTGTAAGATATTAAAAGTGGAGAGAGACATTGAAAATTGGGGGTCTAAACACGTGTCTGTGGGGACATCTAATGTCTCCCAGTGGGAGGAAACGTACCACGTGTCTCACGTCTTCCAGTGGGAGACGTTGGATGTCCTCACTAATATTAACCCCTCTTTCCTTCCCTCTCAGACACACGCGCAAACCAGAGCACAAACTAGTGTTAGGAGTGTGTTCTAAAAGCATGAAAAGACATTTGTTTTTTCTGTGAATAAATAAATACATTGGTTTATTATTATTGTCATATTTAGATTGTCAAATTATTGTTTGAATAATTTTGTAAATATCATAAAAATTCCATATTCATTATTGAGGATGTGATCTTGTATTAGTACGAGAGAATTAAGATCACATGAATGAATAAAAATAGTCAACAACAACAAATTAAAGTTATGGAATTCTTTAATTGGAGTTGTAAGTACGGTTTACTGAGTATCATAATGATACAAATAATCTAGATTCGGATTATTGATGTGAAAAGACATCTCGGTAAAGGTTCTTTATATAATATGATTATATATGACATGGACCGATGTGAATTAAAGTCTTTATCCAAAAACCATTTAACAATAAAGACTTGTAATTCATATCATAACTGATGATCATTTATAGATCAACCTAAATCCTGAGTGTTCATGAACTCCTGTTCATATTTATTAAATCTTTTGATTCACTCGTTAAGGTCTCTTCAAAGAATGAGGCTAATGACTTTTGTTTTGGAGATTTAATATCATGGATGGCTGGGAACATATATCAACAATACGGAATCTAATATTTCCTAACGGATCGTATATTAGTTCCCTTAAGGGTTAATTCTGGAAGTGAATGATTTTTAGCTCAAATCTATAATTAGATTATAGATTAATTATTCACTAGTGAATAAATGGTACTTAAGGAATAAGAAGTAAATTAGAAAGGTTAAATGGTAATTCTTCCATTCTAATTTATGAACTAATTAATTAGAGGGTTGAACTATTGTAAGATGGTTATATCAATGGACGACTTAAGAAAAAGATTTCTGTAAAAGTATATCTATAACATAAAGAGTGCAGTTCTGAATTTATAGTGGAGTAATATCAGAATTAATAAATTAACTATTATAATTAAAGAGTTTAATTATTTAGTTTCAATTTATTGGAGCTTAATGTTATAGGTCCATGGTCCCCAGAATGGCTCAAACAATCACTGTCAAAGGCAAATACAAAAATGGGCAAAAATGACTTATGTGATAAGTAAAATATTTTTCTATGTATCAAACATAATTATTGTTTAATTATGTGTAATTAATTAATTATTTGATTTAACAAAAATATAATTAATTTTGAATTAATTTAGTTTTGGGATTTTTGGTATTTAAATAATAATAAAATTGGGAAAAATCATATGCCTGCACATGCATGTGGTACACGTGTGGCATAGTGCACAGGCACTGTGCTACACGCATAAGAGATAGACTTGGTCTCTTGATTCCACAATTTTAGTTATTTAAATATTAAATAAATAATGAGATATTTTGATTTGATTTAAATATTATTATTATTTAAACAAGGGAATATACTCATTTGGTACCCTATGTTTTTGCAAAGTATCATTTTGGTTTCAATAATGCTCATATGGTACCCTATATTTTAAAATCGTACATATTTGGTACCCTAAACTCAGATTTGATAGATAAAATTTTGTCAATTTAATCAAACTGCTGTCAATTATGTAAGTTACAAATTTAAATTTAATTACATAATTACATATAACTGATGACAGTTTGATCATATTGATAAAATTTTATCTATCAAATCTGAGTTTAGGGTACCAAATATGTACGATTTTAAAATACAGGATACCATATGAGCATTATTGAAAACAGAGGGTACCAAATGATTCTTTGCAAAAACACATGGTACCAAATGAGTATATTCCCTTTAAACAAAAATCTGATAACTGATCAGTTATTTTGAATTTGTTTAAAATAACAAATATTTTAATATATTGGATATTATTAAATATGGGATATCAGTTTTCACAGAACGTAAGTTTTCAGGGATAGAAAAATATCTAGGATTCTCTCAGAGAAAAAGATCAGTGACAAAAACAAAGGTCATTTTTCTTCAGAAAACCTAGGTCCAAACTTTATCAGATCTCATGTGTTGAGAATATCTGATAAATAGTTATTGCCTATTATTTGTGTAGCGAGCTCACACTCATTCTTTGGGTGACTGGGAACATTTTGGAAGATCTTGGTGTGAGATCTCAAGGATTCAGCCATACGAAAAGATAGCAGCAAGGAAGGACCTGAGGTAATGTTTCTATTCTTGTCCTTGATTCAATATATATATGAGTGTGAAGAAGTAGATCTAGAAATCTTATGGGATTAATCTGACAATTTGATTGTTGTTCCGCTGCGTATAATCTCTGATTTGATCAATAAAAACCAACAACTAGAGGCATTCTCAAGGTGATTTCTGCGATTTCTAGGGCACAAAAGGAAATGTTTTATCTCTATTTTCATGATTTTACTTGGTTTTCTTTAAAAAGATCTTAGCTTATGCATAAAAATGAATAGTAAATGCGATTTTGTGTTTGTTTTTCATTATTATGAACTTTTCCCATAGATTGTAGGATTTTATTAGATTTTCCGTAGTTAGTTTCAAAGAAAATTTATAATTTGTTGACAATGTAGAAATTATTTTAAATTTACAAATCACATTGTGTAGATTTCATTAAATATATATTTATATGATTATGAGTGTCTAAAATGGTTATAATAATGATATTTATGTTTCACATATGGAGGGTGATCCTTTTGGTGGTAATTCTGATGAGGGGGAGCATCACCCTCATTCTTAGCCAGTGGAACAAGAACATAAAACTGTGAAAGGACGGACGTGGATGTCTAAAAACACCAAAAAAATATGAGTGAAGGACTTCTTACACATGTTGAATACAACAAGTATGGTCAAATAGTTGGTGAGACTAGAGGTAATATTTGGAGCTATTGTTCGAGCCACTGTGTCCATCAACACTAATAGTTGGAACGATGTTAGTATGGTGGATAAAATTAAAATATGGGATATAATGAATGTATGATTTTATTAATTATATTTCATTTAATATTTTTAAAATATATATTTTTGCGATAATATGATTCTTATTACTTTTAAACTTGCATAAAACTTTTGATTTAGACCCTAAACAAAAGAAACAAATATTGATGGATGCGGGAAAGTACTTTCAAAATTTGAAGACTAATCTCACAAGCGTACACATGCACCCTTGTGAGATTAGTACTTTCGAAAAGTACTTTCGAAAGTATGTGTGTATGACGCTTTGAAAAAAAATTCCAAATGAATTCCCGCCAGCTATTCCATTTGGATTTGAGAATGTCATAAAGCCAGATGACTGGTTAAAGTTTGTGAACTCAAGATTAACTCCCAAGTGGCGTAGAAAGAGAGAAGAGATGCAAACTTATCGAGCATTGGACAAATAAAATCACAGCCTCTCTAGATGAGGCTATGTGCGTATTGAAGAGATGTTAATGCAACAGAGTGGGAAAAGCCTAACTGAACTTGATATGGTAGACTTGTGGGATATATATCAGTGGGCTGATGGCGAGTGTGTCAATCTAGGCATAGAGTATGAAGTTTTTGATAAGGATATATCTCACTGTTATATATTTAAGGATGACATACTTTAGTTTGCTCGAAAGGAGAAGGTTGGACTACTAGTTGTCGTCAGCTACATGAGGTATATATCTCACAAAGTTCGTTCATTTAATTTTCTAATTTGATTTATTCATTTAGATAACAATTTTAGTATTTTTGTATTAGGTTCATTTACAGTTATGTATTACAGCAAGGCCGCCAAAATAAGTTTTTATTTGTCAATCCTAATATTGTAGCCACTTAAGGGAGTTCATTCGAAGATCGTGTTCAAAATCTGTTCAGACGATGCAATGACGTAAAATCAAAAGAACAAGTTATGCTTGTCCCTTGGAACCAAAAGTTGCATCTTTCCGACCCATATCAATACTTTCTTTGTTTAACATTTAAGTAATAATTTTTTTCGTTTTTCTTATGCAATGAACATTGGATGATGCTTATTTTGGCGCCATATGCATATCATGTTTATTGTTGTGATCCGGTGAATTAAGATTTGAATAACCGTGAGGAGATTGTATCAGTGATCGTCAGCACTTTCAATCTTTTTTTCTCCATGAATCTTCATGATGTCGAGATCCTTGATACTCTACGCATTAAGCAACCTCAGGTAAGTAATTGCAACTTAAGTTTTTTAACTTTTATAATTATTAAGTAGAATAATGTGTGCATTTTTTACCAAGTTTCAATTTAATAATGAATTACTCATACTTTTAAATAATTAGTGTCCACACCAACCGGACAATGTGACATGTGGATACTACATAATGAGGATGTTGAAGGATTTGATTGAACATGCGAGTCCCGGACATTACTTGAGAACAGTATTATTAATTAAAATTTACAAATTATTTTTGAAACCATACATATAAATGTAATCAACTAATTAATTAATATATTTTACTTTATATTTTTTGCAGTTAACAAGTACGTCATATACAGATGCACAAATTGATGAGTTGCAACAAGAATGGACGAAATATATGTTACCGATAATCCAAAGTTACGGACCTCGTTGTTAGGTTTTCTTACTTTTGACCTATTTCTTCATACACAGTGCAATATTTGTTAATTTTGTATATGCCTAACAAATATTGTGTTTCTTGTATATGTTTAACAAATATCTCTAACAAATATTGTGTTTCTTGGATATTTTTATTTTATTAATTATGTCAATTTCAATTTCAATTAATATTAAATTGATTTCAATTTAATTAATTATTAAATCAATTTAAATAAATATTAAAATAATTTAAATTTAATTAATAATTAAATTAATTTAAATTTAATTTAAAATAATTTCAATTTAATTAATTATTAAATTAGATTAAAATAATATTAATTATAAATTAATATAATTTTTTTAATGTCTCTCATTGGGAGAGGTGAGAGACTTCCCACGACTCCCGGTGGGAGATGTTGAAAGTCCACATTTTTTGACACCTTTCATTCTCTCTCACTGGGAGACGTGGGATGTCTCTCACCTCTCCGAGTGGGAGATGTGAGATATACACTTACAACGACTCCACCTACAGTGTCTCCCCCCACGGGAGACATTGTAGACTTTTAATGTCTCCCAAATAAAGTCATAAAACTCATATTTTGTTGTAGTGAAGTCACCTAAATAAGGTAAATAAATTGAAAAAAAAAGTAATAAATGATCCATAATAATTTTTCATCTCATATTTTAAAATTTGCATACTAAAGTATTTAAATTACTCTATTAATTATATTTTCAAAATTATATGTAACGCCCCGATTTCCCAAGACGTTACGTAGGGAGTTCATTTAAAAATAATAAACAATAAATACTTTAAGACACTAAGAGAAAATATTTATTTAAAATTTAAGCAGACAATGAGATCTCATTATTTAAAAATAAAAATGTTGGACGTTAGGTTTAATAACAAAAACATAAAGAAAATAACCATTCAAGTCTGAAAATTTAAAAAACATAACATTTATTTCTAAAAACATAAAATAACTGGAGCCCAGCCTCTAACATATTCCGTCAATGCCTCGAGCCCGCACTATGTAGGATTAGCTTATACAGGATCTTTATTTATTTTCATGTTTATCTAATATTAAACAAATTAATACAAGATTGCCTAAAACATGTTTCTAAAATTGAATTCAAAGAGAAACAAATAATATAATATTTACAGTATACGCAGCGGAATTAAGAGTCCTTCCTTCAGTTTCTCTAACTCTTGTATCCTTTCTGTCGCAGAGTATTATCAAGAAACTGAACCGTTCTTCTATTTTCTTCACGATCTTCCAATGTATCCTTAGAACTACCTAGACTAGTGTGGGCAATTCTCAACACATGAGATAGATATAGAGAGAAGAAGAGAAAATAACAAAGTGGCTTAGAAAAGGACTTGTGTTTAGAGAGAATATAAAACTATCAGAAAATATGACTTGTGACTTATCTGTCGTCTCTAAAATCTTCTCTCTAAGCACTCCTTTTATAGACTCAATTAGGCCATTTAATTTAATTAAAAAATCAATAAAATAACAGCCATTTTGAAGCCCTAGGTCGAAATTATCATGGGCTATAGGCCCGTGAAATTTCCCATTTGATTATAAGCCCATTGGACTTAAAATCAATGCCTGTATTATTTTCTATTGATTTAATTAATTAAATAATTATTTAAATCATTTATCAAATTAATTATTTATAATTTGAACCTTGATTTAAACTTATTTATTAATTTAGATACCAATTTATCTTAATTAATAAATCTGCCATAATTTCTCTTTTCCTCTCAAAATTACACAACTCTGTGAAACTATCCAAAATTGACCTGGTCAACTTTGATAATTCTAATTGATAATTAAATCAATTAATTGAGACTATCTAGATGATTTTATCCAAGGTACAATGGGGACCATGGGCCTATGAAATCAAGCTCCAATAAGTTATCATAAATCTAACAAATAAATTTACTAACTTATTAATTCCTCGTGACTCCACTATAGACTTGGAATTGCACTCTTGAATTCATAGAACGCTCTATAACAAATATAGATACGCTATTAATTATCCATTGTTACAACCATAATTGTCACTCAATCCTCTATAGACGGTCTACAATGAGATAGGACTAAAATACCGTTTTACCCATCATTGTATTTTATCCTTAAAACACTTAGTTCCTTGTAAATGATATTTCAGTAAACTAATTTAATTACTGAAATGAGATCTCTATCATTTATCACCTTGAACCAAACTAAAAGGAAACCATCGTTTCACTTCTTCATCAGAAGCTATAGATGTTCATATCTATGATTAACACTCCCACTTAATTATACTACCGAGTTCCCAAGATGTAAGTATGGGCTAGTCCGTAGGGTAAGCTGGTAACGAACAAGTCAAAGAACTCAAATAATACAATCAGTTAGAATACTAACCACTCAGAATTGAGATTGAATTGACCTATGGTCAACTATATGATATGACTAGAATAGATAATAACGGTATGTTTACTTATCTTATCAACTGTCAATATCGGTCCTGTCCGATGTAACAAATACATCTGATCTTATCTACTTTGCTAATGTTCTGGAAAGAACATAACACTGTAATGTGTAAGTAGATCATATCGTAGATTGGCAAGTCAGTGTAAATCCGGTGCACTGACTAATTTTAGGACTAACTTATTTTTGAACATATAATCATATTTATATTCCACTGTGATTACGTCACTATAAATAAGATTAGCTATATGCTCGGGATTTAATAGAAGTTTATATTAAACAAATAATCATGAAAATAAAACATGTGAGCAAAGTGATTGACCAAGTCAAAAAATGATTTCTATTATTTTATTGATAATAAAATGAGATTACAAAGAATTTGGGTTTTAATTAGGGCATAAAACCCCAACACACTACTCACTACTTTGCTTTGCCTTTACCTGCACACAGAGTACCCGTGAACTAACGCCCAGTAAGAAGAGCTATGTAGGACGTAACTCCCCAAACCAGAAAACATAAACTTTCAACAAAACATAAATAAACACCATAAGCATAATAATCATCGTGCGATATATAAACACCACATCACACTAACTTAATGTGAGTTACACTCACACACATAAATACTAACAAGTCATGTTGATCGGACATGAAATGTAATCTGCCTTGCCTGCGCTGTACGCACACTCGGCATTCCCACGGTGGCACCTAGTCTAGCCTGCGCTGTACTCACACTCGGCCGTTCCCTCGAGACACGTTGCCCTACTTGGGCTGTACTCACACTCGGCAATTCCGTGGTGGCATCCTATTCTCTTGAGTTATACACACCCAAGATAATTCTTGCAAGTGCTATACTCACACAAGCAGCTAAACTCTAGTAGCACGCCTACTCTATCATCTAAGCATGTCTACTAACTAAAATCCCTAGCACTATCCTCATGCTAGTCAACCTAATGCAACAATTCAAGTCACAAATATAATTACATAATTAAACAAATAAGAAAACAAGGTTGTACGCATAACGTACACCCTATGCGCAGATGTCCATTCTTCTTACCTTAAACAGTGCATTTTCTGCTAACGTGTCTCGAACCACTCGCTGCGTCACCAAGATGACCGCTAGCTCCAAGACGTCCAATTACACAGCGAAAATTTAGGAAAAATAAAATAGGCGTTAAGGTTTTATTTCGAAACCTTAATTATCGAAATAATTTAACTATACCATTTTAACATGCATGACACGTAATTTAAAATAATTTTCCACAAAAGGTTCAAACCATATGTCACATACAAAAAACAATGATGTTTCTAACATATCGCATGAATTCATATAACTACTTTTTATGTGAAAATTACCAAAATACCCTTTAATATCATAATTACATTAAAGAATCAATAATTTTATAAAAATTATCATATGACAACAAAATTTAATAAATAACTTTTCTAAAACCCTAAATAATCAGAAAATTCTCATATAAGACCAGAAAAATAATTTTTAACATTTATAAATTATTTTTCCTCAATTTCTCAAATAAAACCCAAATAATATAAATAAATACACAACCAAGCCCAAAAATCAAACTATCATACAGAACTATTTAAAAATCTAAAATAAACTTATAAAAATTATTTTTGAATTTTCTGGGCAAAATAACTATTTTCTTAATTAATTTTATAGAAAAACTAAATAATTAAAGAAAAAATTCATAACTGATTAAAACTAGAATCTAACTATACAGGTCCGTTTCTACACCCTACAGTAACACGTAAAAATTATGTATGGTTCATAACAGTAGTATTAATATTTTTTTATATTTAAAATATAAAATAAGCCAAATAAATCATGAAAATTACATAAATGAT
Organism: Humulus lupulus; assembly: GCF_963169125.1. NCBI lineage: Eukaryota > Viridiplantae > Streptophyta > Magnoliopsida > Rosales > Cannabaceae > Humulus > Humulus lupulus. The sequence continues at coordinate 159,069,206 of NC_084799.1, forward strand.
ACAAATTCGAAATAAATTACAGATAGCCTTAGAATCTCATTTTAAACATATACAAAAATTCTCAAAATTTTTAGAATACTTTAAATAATTTTTCACATTTATTTTCTTAAATCACATATTTAAAAGAAAATAATTGAAGAAAATTATAAAATATGATCAAAAATTTAATCTAAACATACAAAGCCATTCTAAATCATACAGATATCATTGAAACATAAAATCATATTTTTCTGAACAATAAGAATATTTTTCATAATTAATCTTTATTTAAACTTCAATAAATCATAATAATTCAAAGAAAAAGCAGAAAAATATGAAACCAGTTGGAAAATGCTATAAAATTAATGTACTAATTTTTAAGATTGAAAAAAAAAACAAAAAAAAACATCTCAGTAAACACCCAGATCGGGTTCGTCGGAAATATCGTCGGTTTTGTCTTCTTCTCCGGCGACGGCGACTCTAGGGCTGAGTTTTGCTGCGTTCCAACCCTTCTCTTTCTTGGAAAATGATCCCCTTGTGTCCAGAACTTCAAAACAATAGACCCTAGCTCAAAAAGATGTCCGTAACCCCTTGTTCCGAAGTCTTCTTCTCCAAGTCCGGTGTACCGCCAAAAATGGAGCAAAAAATGCACTTTGCGTTCTAAGCCTTTAAAGTTCGATTCTTCACATCCAAATCAATCCTTGGAGTCCCCTAAGCTTGTATACACACCTCCATACACCCATAATTCATCTAAACACTCTCAAATATGAAATTATGCAAAAACCCTAACTTTAATGGTGAAAAATGGTGGATTTCGAAAACAACACTTTTAGATCATTTTACCACATCAAAAACCTTCCTTAGATCATAAATAATGTATCTAAAATGATCAAAACAACCCAGATTTTCCCTAAGCTTCCAAAACCCGAAATTATACTTTCTCTCTCTAGGTATTGTACTTGCTTCCCACGATTGCTCTCCCTCAGAACTCTCTTGATCGTGATATAACAATAAATGAATGAGTAAAATAGAACTTGTTGATAGTAGAACGATTCTTCCTCTAATTCCCACAAAACTAGAAATTTTTCATTTATTTAAAAAAAAAATTAAACAACTAAAATAACTAATATCTTGTTATATCATGAATTTTTAATCAGATATTTGAGATATTGTTGATCATAAAATGTCCTCAAAATATCCATCAACAAATCCCAAAAATGGGGACATTATAGTCATTTCATAATTGCTTATAATTACTATTATTTAATACATTTAAATAATAATAATATAATAACTCAAAACAATAAAAAATAAAAATAACTCATACCATATTATTATTATTATTATACGCATAATAATAATATTCATAAAATAAATAATAACTTTAACCCGAGTCATTAATTATTTATTTGGCATTATGCACATGTCGGAATTTTACAATCATTTCTGAGATATTTAAAAATAAGAAACCATGAATTATATCGCTATTGGAAATCATGCATATCCAATATTCCATCAAATGAAAAAAAAAATGACAAGAATGCACATAGTGGAAAAAATTACGAAATTGCCCTTCCGGGAAAACGGATATTACAATTATCCCCCCTGAAAAGAAATTTCGACCCGAAATTTTATTCAAACAACTTGGGATACTGCTGCAGCATATCAGACTCTAATTCTCAGGTTGCCTCCTCAACAACACTGTTCCTCCACAATACCTTTACAAAGGAAATGGTCTTATTCCTTAGGACTTTGTCCTTTCGATCGAGTATTTTCATTGGACGCTCATCGAATGACAAATCCTCCTGCAAACCAAAGGTCTGGTAGCTCAGCACATGCGATGGGTCGGATACATATTTTCGAAGTTGTGACACATGAAATACATTGTGCACCCCGGAAAATGATGGTGGTAAAGCTACCCTGTAAGCCACATTGCCCACTCTATCCAAAATCTCAAAAGGTCCGACATATCTGGGACTTAGCTTTCCCCTCTTGCCAAACCTCTTCACCGAGATTCCTTTCCTTGGAGTCACACGAAGAAATACATGATCACCAACTTCAAACTCAACATGCTTGCGCTTTAGGTCTGCATAAGACTTCTGTCTGCTCTGAGCTGTGACCATTCTAGCCCTGATTTTCTGAATAGCCTCATTGGTGTGTTGCACTGCATCAGGTCCAAGTAGTTTTCTCTCTCCCAGTTCATCCCAGTGAAGTGGGGACCTACACTTTCTTCCATACAACATTTCATATGGTGCTACCCCGATGGTATATTGATAGCAGTTGTTGTACGAAAACTCAATCAGTGGTAAGTATCTACTCCAGGATCCCTGAAAGTCAATGACACACGCTTTGAGCATATCTTCTAAGATCCGATTTGTTCTCTCGGTCTGACCATCCGTTTCTGGGTGATAAGTTGTACTGAACTTCAACCAAGTTCCCATCACTCTCTGCAAACTCTCCCAAAATGATGATGTAAACCGAGCATCCCAATCACACACAATAAAGTACGGTGTCCCATGTAGCCGTACTATCTCATTCATGTACAACTCGGCGAACTGATCCATAGAATAAGTCATGCGCACTGGTAGGAAGTGAGCTGACTTAGTATACCTATCCACAATTATCCAAATTGCATCGTGCTGTTTTGTGGTCCTAGGTAACCCCGTCACAAAATCCATAGATATCTCATCCCACTTCCATTCAGGAATATTCAACGGTTGCAGTAGTCCCGCTAGTCTTTGATGTTCTGCCTTAACCTGCTGGCAGGTTAAGCATTTTGCCACATATTCCACTACATCCTTTTTCATTCCCGGCCACCAATACAATACCTTAAGGTCGTGGTACATCTTAGTGGGCCCGGGTGAACTGAATATGGGGTAGTATGAGCTTCTGCCAGAATCTCTTTCCTCAACTCATCATTTTTTGGCACACAAATATGCCCCTTGAATCTGATTAGTCCGGTATCTGACATAGTGAAATCCTTGGCATTCCCATCTTGGATCTCTTGCTTTAGGTCACTTAACTTCTCGTCTGCATTTTGTCCTTCCCTGATCCTTTCTAACAAGGTGGACTGAAGTGTAACCTTTGCAAGTTTTCTTGTGATCAGTTCTATACCAGCTCGTTCCATGTCTTCTAGGATCTTCCTTGATACTCCTTGTAAAGAAGAAACCATTCCCGGCCCTTTGCGGCTAAGTGCATCCGCCACAACATTGGCTTTACCAGGGTGGTATAGTATGTCGCAGTCATAATCCTTGACTAACTCCAACCATCTCCTATGTCTTATATTTAACTCCTTCTGGGTGAAGAAGTATTTGAGGCTCTTGTGATCGGTGTAAATCTCACATTTCACCCCATAGAGATAGTGACGCCAAATCTTCAATGCAAATACAACCGCAGCTAATTCCAGGTCGTGTGTCGGATACCTCTGCTCATAATCTTTCAGTTGTCTAGAGGCATAGGCTATCACCTTACCAGACTGCATCAGTACACATCCCAACCCTTGTTTTGACGCATCACAGTAAACCACGAACTGCCCATCCTCTAAGGGTAAGCTGAGTACAGGTGTTGATATAAGTCGACTCTTCAATTCCTGGAAGCACTGCTCGCATTTATCTGACCAACTAAACTTCAGATTCTTTCTTGTCAATTCTGTCATCGGTGCGGCTATCTTTGAAAACCCTTCGACAAACCTCCTATAATAGCCCGCCAAACCCAGAAAAATTCTGACTTCCGAGGCATTCTTTGGTCTTGGCCATTCTTTCACTGCAGCAATCTTTGCAGGATCTACTTTCACTCCTCCATCGGTGACAATATGACCTAGAAAACCAACCTCAGATAACCAGAACTCACACTTCTTGTATTTGGCATATAGTTGATGCTGTCTTAATCGTTGCAAGGTTAGACGTAAATGATCCTCATGTTCTTCTTTTGTCTTGGAGTAGACCAATATATCATCTATGAACACAGTGACAAACTGATCCAAGTACTCCTTGAAAACCCTATTCATGAGGTCCATAAAAGCTGCTGGGGCATTTGTGAGTCCAAACGACATCATCAGAAATTCGTAATGCCCGTGCCTGGTTCTGAAGGCTGTCTTTGGTATATCATCATTCTTGATCCTCAATTGATGGTATCCCAACCGAAGATCGATTTTTGAAAACACCTTGGTCCCCTGAAGCTGGTCAAACAGATCATCGATTCTCGGCAAAGGATATCTGTTCTTTATTGTGACCTTATTCAGCTCCCGATAATCAATACACATCCTCATAGACCCGTCTTTCTTCTTGACAAAAAGCACTGGTGCGCCCCATGGAGAATAGCTCGGTTTGATGAACCCCAGCTTAAGTAATTCCTCTAATTGAGTTTTGAGCTCTTTCAATTCTGCTGGTGCCATTCTGTATGGTGCTCGAGATACAGGCATTGTCCCGGGCATCAAATCAATTACAAATTCTATCTCCCTGTGCGGAGGTAAACCTAGCAATTCTTCTGGAAAAACACCGAGGAACTCAGCTACAACTCTTGTCTCTTCAGGTCTCCTTTCTATCTCTTCGGTTTCATTGACCATGTTCACGAGACACCCCAAACATTCGTGTTGCAACATTTCTCTAGCTTTCTTGCGTATGCCTTCGAACTTAAACAGATCTCCGCCTTCCGGTGCAAATACCACTTTCTTGCGTTTGCAGTCAATAGATGCTCTGTATTTGGAAAGAAAATCCATCCCCAGAATTACATCAAAATCAGACAAATCTAATACAATCAGTTCTACATACAATTCCCTCCCATCTATCCATAAAGGTACAGCTTTAACCCAATTGTTAAATATTACAATTTCCCCAGAAGGTAACATAGTCCCAAACCCCACATTAAATAATTCACTAGGTGCATTTACAACATTTACAGTTCTACTAGAAATAAAAGAGTGTGATGCACCAGAATCAAATAAAATTTTACATGTGATATTGGCCATAGGGATCTGACCTGTTACGACGGAAGGACTTGCCTCAGCTTCAGCTTGGGTGATGGTGAAGACTCTGGCTGGGACGTACTTGTCATCCTTCTTCTGTTCTTCCTTATTGCCAGATTGTTCCCATGTCGGACAATTGCGCTTCACGTGACCTTCCTTCCCACATTTGTAGCAAACTCCATCTCTGCACTCACCAAAATGGCGTTTTGTGCACTTAGGGCAAGGTGGAATGTTTCTGCCACCATTTCCACCAGGACGGTTGTCATTGTTGGGCTTGGGTCGTTTATCATTTCTGGCTTGGCTTGGCTGGTCCTGTCCCCTTTTCCTATTGTCATTGGAGGTGGCTGCCCCACTCTTCTTAGCATCTCTTCTAGTAGCATTATCTTTCCAGATTCTCTCTTCGCTTCTTTCAGCCGTAAGAGCCATTTCCACCACTTCAGCATAGGTGAAAGCACCTCTAGAAAAAATCTACACATCCCGAGCTATCATTGGTTTTAGACCTCTCACAAACCAGTCCGCTCGTACCTTGTCAGTAGGTACAAGATCCTTGGCAAACTTCGCCAACCGATCGAACTTCTGTGCATATTCTGTCACCGAGAAATTACCTTGAGTCAGCTTGGTAAATTCATCCATTTTTGCTGCTAACACTGCTGAGTTGTAGTATTTATCATTAAACACCCGTTTGAATCTGTCCCAATCCATAGTGTTAACATCCCGTGATTGCTCCACCACCTCCCACCAAATCCGAGCATCTTTTCTCAGCATAAAAGATGCGCACACCACTCATTTATTGCCTTGAACTCCCATCATGTTCAAGATCCTCTCCATCCCACTGATCCACTCCTCTGCCTGGACTGGATCGATGCTGCCTTCAAACACTGGCGGGTGTTGCTTTCGAAACCTTTCAAACAAAGGCTCCATACGATTCTTCGCAACCGGTAACCCTACGATTGCAGGTGGATGACTAACCATTGGTGCTTCAGACCTTACAGGTGGCCCAGCTTGCTGCCTCAGTTGATTGATCTCTGCGTTCTGTCTTTGAATGGTCTCTTCCATTCTCGCAAAACGTTCCTCCCATCCTTGTGGCGGTTCGGGCTGTGCTGCATTCATTGCTGCTCTCCCCCTACCTCGACCACGTCCTACTCTGACTGATCTACGAGGGAGCATTCTCAATTTCTTGAACCACACACGTAAATAACTTATAATGAAAAGGAATTATTGGGGTAAAGAGATCATTTTAAGAGAACACTAAGTACGTAAATGTGCATAGTCAAAAAGCAAAAAAAAAACTTAAGTAATTTTTAACCACTTACAGTACAGTGAGTCAAGCTCGTCCTTGGCGATGAACTTTACATGTTAGGGCTTATCAGATATTCTTTAGGACCGTTTTTTGCTCTGATACCATACTGTAACGCCCCGATTTCCCGAGACGTTACTTAGGGAGTCCATTTAAAAATAATAAACAATAAATACTTTAAGACACTAAGAGAAAATATTTATTTAAAATTTAAGCAGACAATGAGATCTCATTATTTAAAAATAAAAATGTTGGACGCTAGGTTTAATAACAAAAACATAAAGAAAATAACCATTCAAGTCTGAAAATTTTAAAAACATAACATTTATTTCTAAAAACATAAAATAACTGGAGCCCAGCCTCTAACATGTTCCGTCCATGCCTCGAGCACCCACTACTCACTGCTTTGCTTTGCCTTTAACTGCAAACAGAGTACCCATGAGCTAACGCCCAGTAAGAAGAGCTATGTAGGACATAACTCCCCAAACCAGAAAACATAAACTTTCAACTAAACATAAATAAACATCATAAGCACAATAATCATCGTGCGATATATAAACACCATATCACACTAACATAATGTGAGTTACACTCACACACATAAATACTAACAAGTCATGTTGATCGGACATGAAATGTAATCTGCCTTGCCTGCGCTGTACTCACATTCGGCATTCCCACGGTGGCACCTAGTCTAGCCTGCGCTGTACTCACACTCGGTCGTTCCCTCGAGACATCGTTGCCCTACCTGCGCTGTACTAACACTCGGCAGTTCCGTGGTGGCATCCTATTATCCTGAGTTAGACACACCCAAGATAATTCCTGCAAGTGCTATACTCACACAAGCAGCTAAACTCTAGTAGCACGCCTACTCTATCATCTAAGCATGCCTACTAACTAAAATCCCTAGCACTATCCTCATGCTAGTCAACCTAATGCAACAATTCAAGTCACAAATATAATTACATAATTAAACAAATAAGAAAACAAGGTTGTACGCATAACGTACACCATATGCGCAGATGTCCACTCTTCTTACCTTAAACAGTGCATTTTCCGCTGACGTGTCTCGAACCACTCGCTGCGTCACCTCGATGACCGCTAGCTCCTAGACGTCCAATTACACAACGAAAATTTAGGAAAAATAAAATAGGCGTTAAGGTTTTATTTCGAAACCTTAATTATCGAAATAATTTAACTATGCCATTTTAACATGCATGACACGTAAATTAAAACAATTTTCCACAAAAGGTTCAAACCATATGTCACATACAAAAAAAATGATGTTTCTAACATATTGCATGAATTCATATAACTACTTTTTATGTGAAAATTAACAAAATACCCTTTAATATCATAATTACATTAAAAACTCAATAATTTTATAAAAATTATCATATGACAACAAAATTTAATATATAACTTTTCCAAAACCCTAAATAATCAGCAAATTCTCATATAAGACCAGAAAAATACTTTTTAACATTTATAAATTATTTTTTCCTCAATTTCTCAAATAAAACCCAAATAATATAAATAAATACACAACCAAGCCCAAAAATCAAACTATCATACAAAACTGTTTAAAAATCCAAAAATAAACTTATAAAATTATTTTAGAATTTTCTGGGCAAAATAACTATTTTCTTAATTAATTTTATAGAAAAACTAAATAATTAAAGAAAAAATTCATAACTAATTAAAACTAGAATCTAACTATACAGGTCCGTTTCTACACCCTACAGTAACACGTAAAAATTATGTATGGTTCATAACAGTAGTATTAATATTTTTTTATATTTAAAATATAAAATAAGCCAAATAAATCATGAAAATTACATAAATGATACAAATTCGAAATAAAATTACAGATAGCCTTAGAATCTCATTTTAAACATATACAAAAATTCTCAAAATTTTTAGAATACTTTAAATAATTTTTCACATTTATTTTCTTAAATCACATATTTAAAAGCAAATAATTGAAGAAAATTATAAAATACGATAAAAATTTAATTATAAACATACAAAGCCATTCTAAATCATACAGATATCATTGAAACATAAAATCATATTTTTCTGAACAATAAGAATATTTTTCATAATTAATCTTTAGTTAAACTTCAACAAATCATAATAATTCAAAGAAAAATCATAAAATATGAAACCAGTTGGAAAATGCTCTAATATTAATGTACTAATTTTTAAGATTGAAAAACAAAAATAAAACACCTCAGTAAACACCCAGATCGGGTTCGCCAGAAATATCGTCGGTTTTGTCTTCTTCTCCGGCGACGGCGACTCTAGGGCTGAGTTTTGCTGCTTTCCAACCCTTCTCTTGCTTGGAAAATGATCCCCTTGTGTCCAGAACTTCAAAAAAATAGACCCAAGCGCAAAAAGATGTCCGTAACCCCTTGTTCCAAAGTCTTCTTCTCCAAATCCGGTGTACCGCCAAAAATGGAGCAAAAAATGCACTTTGCGTTCTAAGCCTTTAAACTTTGATTCTTCACGTCCAAATCAATCCTTGGAGTCCCCTAAGCTTGTATACAGACCTCCATACTCTCATAATTCATCTAAACACTCTCAAATCCGAAATTATGCAAAAACCCTAACTTTAATGGTGAAAAATGGTGGATTTCGAAAACAACACTTTTAGATCCTTTTACCACATCAAAACCCTTCCTTAGATCATAAATAATGTATCTAAAATGATCAAAACAACCCAGATTTTCCCTAAGCTTCCCAAACCCGAAATTATACTTTCTCTCTCTAGGTATTGTAAAAAAAACGGTTCTTTCTCTCTCTAAGCTTGCTTCCCACGATTTCTCTCCCTCAGAACTCTCTTGATCGTGATATAACAATAAATGAATGAGTAAAACAGAACTTGTTGATAGTAGAAAGATTCTTCCTCTAATTCCCACAAAACTAGAGATTTTTCATTTATTTTTAAAAAATTTAAACAACTAAAATAATTAATATCTTGTTATATCATGAATTTTTAATGAGATATTTGAGATATTGTTGATCATAAAATGTCCTCAAAATATCCATCAACAAATCCCAAAAATGGGGACATTATAGTCATTTCATAATTGCTTATAATTACTATTATTTAATCCATTTAAATAATAATAATATAATATAACTCAAAAAAATAAAAAATAAAAATAACTCATACAATGTTATTATTATTATTATACGCATAATAATAATATTCATAAAATAAATAATAATTTTAACCCGAGTCATTAATTATTTATTTGGCATTATGCATATGCCGGGATTTTACAATCATTTCTGAGATATTTAAACATAAGAAACCATGAATTTTATCGCCATTGGAAATCATGCATATCCAATATTCCATCAAATGAAAAAAAAAATGACAAGAATGCACATAGTGGAAAAAATTACGAAATTGCCCTTCCGGGAAAACGGATATTACATTATAAATGAAAAATATTTATGTACATGCTTAAAATTAATCTTTTCCTTCTTTCTTTAATTAATTATTTGTTCTTAATGTATTTTGTCTATCCAAATGTACATATATATAATAATGGAATAAGACATAAATATACGTATTTTTTTATTTTGTCGTTTAGTTTGTTTTTATGAGAAATTACTTTTTTCAAATTTTCTAGATATTAATTAAATAATATATATTTATATATAAATTTTGTTGGTTTTAAAATTTTAAAATTAAATAATTAAAATTTGATAAAATAAACTTTTTAAATTCATAGTTTTGTTTTTATATTTTAGTATATTGAAATTCATAAGTAATTTTTTCTAAAAAAATTATAAAAAAATATATTTAATTTTAAAACTAGAATGCATCATATCTTTATCTATAAAAAGTGTGAATTTAACATATTCTTGTTTTAAAGTGTGTATCTTATTTATTTTTTTTTAAAAAAAAACTATTGATAATGTTTTAGTTTATTTTAAAAAAAAATGTTTGTGTTATTCTTTAATATTATATGATATTGTTTATTTATTTAAAATTTATATGATATTGTAAAAAATATAATACATTTTCTAAATAAAACTATGTAAACGTGTATTGAATGTTGTTTTTATCTAGTATATATAAATTTATGAGGAGATTCTTGATGATTATTTTAATATTAATCATTGGATTAAGATCAATGATCCATATTTATAGTTATTAATTAATATTTCTAAAAATTCATTTTAACATTTTCAATCTTTTGAAGGGCTACATGATGACATGACAATCACATATTTATCAAATTAAAGAATTCAAACGTAAAATAAAGAAAAGGATCTGATGGGATCTGAGAGAGAGAGAGAGAGAGAGAGAGAGAGAGAGAGAGAGGAGGATAAATTTTCGTCGTCGTCTTCATGTTCTTCTTCTTCTCTATTTATACGTTGCTTCATTACTTTTATCCACTAGTGGCCTTTAACCAAATTTAAAATATTTAAAATATCCTCTATTATCTAATAACCAATTTCAAATATTTTAAACAATAAAAATATTTTGAAAAATCAGATAACAAATTTTAATATTTCAATGATAACAAAATAAAAATATATCTTAAAATATCATGATTATCACATAACCAATTCAAAATATTTTATAAAGCTAAAGTATCTAAAATAATCAGACAATCAATTTTAAATATTTCTAACCTTAACTGCACAAAATATCAAATTTTAAAAAATAAAAATAAATATTTTTTTGTTAAAAAGCTGCTGCAAGCCTCGCACGGGGCCGTCGTACGGATGCCATACGGACGCCGTAAGGCCCCCAGGGTATGGGGACTTTCTCTATGCTCGGAACACAAACTGCCCAATCAGTCCTAAAAAAATGAAAAATATGTGCAGTTTTTCAATCCTAAAAAAACCAAAAAACAACCAAATTATTGCTAAATTTACATAAAAAATAAATAAACATTCACCAAATAACATGTGCCATCCAATTAAAACTCTAACATATCAATCAATTTCATACATGTTCATTTATGAAAATAAACTAGAAACCTATGGCTTTGAGGCTAGTGGTAGGACATTACATATAACATGATCTTTATTTATTTTCATGTAATTTACATATTATCAAGCAAACAAGTAAATTCCTAGAACATGCTCCTATGAAATTGATACAAAACAGAGTAAAGTAAAGAAATTTACATTGCACAACGAAACTAGAACAACTCATTCCTTCAATCTCTCTAACCCTTGATTCATTTCTGTAGCAGAGTATTATCAAGAGATTGAACTAGATCAACAACATAGTCTTCCTCACCAAGCCTTTGATCAACTTAGAACTAGTGTGGGTTGGTTCTCAACAAATGAGATAGAGATCTAGAAGAGAAGAAGAAGAGAGTGAGTGGCCAAGAAATGATTAGACTGTGTAGGTTTTCACTTACTCAATGAATAAATTGAGACTCACTTATTGAAAACCTTAGATATCATATTCATTATATAGGCAACTTAATGCGCTATATTTAAATTTAAATTAATTAAAATAATAAACAACAAATCAAAGCCTTGAACTCCCACAAATGGACGTGGGCTTAATCTCTTTGTTTTAAATTTAAATCCCAATTTGGCCTAAATTCAAAACCTTTTTATTTATTTATCTTTTAATTAATTAATTAAATCCTTATTCAAATTAACTAATTATGATTTGAAACTTGATTTAATAGTGTTTATTTATATTGACACCAATTTATCATTATGAATAAATTTACCTAAAGATTCTCTTATATTCTCTAATTCTCATATCTTTGTAAAATTTTCCAAAATTGACCTAGTCAACTTTAAAAATCCTAATTGATAATTAAATCAATTAATTGAGACATTCTAGATGATTTACTGAAAGATGATGCGGGGACCATGGATCCATGAAATTAAGGTCCAATAAGTTACCGTGAATTTATTTACAAATAATTTCACTACCTTATTAATTCTTCATGACTCTACTATAGACTCAGGATTGAACTCTTGAATTCATATAATGTATTTTCTAAACCACAAATACGTTATCCATTGTTATAACTATTACACTCAATCAATCCTCTATCGATGACTTACGAGCTAGGTGCAAATTACCATTTTACCCCTCGTCAGTATTTTACCCTTAACCCCCACTTAGTTCCTTATAAATGATATTTCTGTGAACTTCATCACATAAATGAGAACTCAATCATTTAACCTTTTGAACAAAGAAATTAAGGAAATCGTCTTTTCAATTCTCATGCAAAAGTTATAGATTTCGTATCTATGAATAATACTCCCACTCAGGCAATGGGTTGATAGGGACGTCCCCTGAGCCCCCAAGCGGGCCCCAGAAACCATTCCTAGAACCCCAAGTCTAAACCTAAAACTTTGTACAAACACCTTTTCGAGGGACTTGGCAGGGTCGCACCCACATAAAATTTGGGCTATCTGGGGTACTGGTACGATTGTAACCTACCCCAGCACAGTCGCGCCACAAGTCTCGAAACCCCAAATCATAATCAAATGTCACTCTTTCTGGGACAATAGTGTGGTCGTGCCACAACCTAGCGCGGTTCCGCTAGGTCACCAGAAACCCAAAATAAACCCAAAATTCATATGTTTTTCCACAATACGAACCCATGGTTTTCCCTTGCAAAAACAAAACTCAAAATTCGACCCAAATAGGTATTTCCAACAATTTTTCACTACAAACCACCTCGTATAACTTAGATAAACTATACCCAACACCAATTTCCCCACACAATACACTCAAAACTCAATTGAACACAATTTTCCATTTTTGGGTCTCAAACCAAACTCTTCTCTATATAATCCGAGAATCACATAACTAAGCTTGAATCCTAGCAGCAACCAAGCATCAACAAGAATTACAAGCCTAATCATATACCCATTTGTCCCTTAAATCATCCAAAACAAGTTAAACTCAAAATTCAGTCCAAAGTTTCAAAGAAAATTCAAGAACATCCTCAAGAGCAAGAAACCACAAAGTGAAGGAACAAGGATTTTACCTCTGGATTTCAAAATCCTAACTTGAATTCAAAGTCCTCAGCTGTAATGACCCAAAATTGCTAATAGGGCTTAGTGCCTTGATTAGTGTGCCGAGATGACATAATTGGTTTATATGTGTGTTTAATTGGTTAAATGCGTGACTATGTGGCATGCATGATTAATATGATTATGTTAGTATGTTATATGCATGTTTATGAGTATTAAATATGGATGTGGGCCCCTTATTGTTCATAAGGGCATATTTGTAATTTTGGCCAGTTGAGGGTATAAATGTGATTATATGTGATAAATGGTTGGGAACACATTATTATGTGGATATATAGCAGTATATGGCTCTAGACAGTCCTAGTGAGCAGATGTGCGAAATAGTCACAGCGGGGTTTAAATACCCAGCTTGGGGGAGCCTGGGGGTATTTTGGGAATTTAGAGAATATTTTTGGAATTTTTAGAGAATGAATAAGTATTTGGTAATTAAGTGGACACAATGGGATTAATTGGTAAATGTTAGGAACACTTGAGGAATTAAAGGGAATCGGGAAAAGACTATTTCACCCTTAGAACAAATTAAAGGGCTAAGTAATTCAAGGGGTAGTTTGGTCTTTTGTTTAGCGGATAAGGTTAATTAACTTAGAGGAAATCCTGGGAAGTACTAGAAAATTCTCAAACATTCCCTTAGTTTTTTTTTTCTCTCTCCTACTTAATTTCTCTCTCCCTCTCTTGTGTTTGAAGAAGTGTTGATGAGCTGAAGGTTAGAAACAGGGAATCTAGCTTGAGGATTTGGGAAACTGAGGTCAAAACTCTAAGGGACACTAAGGAACAACAACAGCATCATCAAGGCAAGGAATTTTGTCTGGTTCCTGTTAAGAATTCAATTTTATAAGACTAGTTGGTTGAGGTTTTTAAGGGATGAATTGTTGATGGTTGGATGGTAATTTCAGTGGAATTTTCTTTGATATTTTGTGCATAAGATACATGGCTAAGGATCCTAGACTCGTTGCTGGGATTGGTTTTGGTCTGGCAGTATGATTGGGATTGAATTATTAGGAGTTAGCTGGGGAAAAATACTGAGAAAAGGTAGTTTTTCTACGTTTAGGGGCTCGGGTCGCGGCCCTGTTCTTTAGGCCCTGCAGCCCGTGTGTGATTTTGGAGATCGGGGGCCTCTATTTGCTAGGCACGCTGCGACTCGGAGGGGTGAAAGTCACGGCCCGTGTTCTCCATTAGGGAGGACTTGGCCTTTGTCTTAGGGGTGGGCTGCATCCCTCAAGGGCAAGTCGCGGACCAAAATGGGGAATTAAGGGAAAATAAGGTTTAAGGCTCAGGGAGGCTCGGGGATTCAAACCTAGGCACTCAGGATGAATTCTACTACCCGACTTAGTAGAATTCGAGGTCTCGGAGATGAATATTTGTTCCCTTAGTATTTATTTGGATTAGAAATTTATGGTTACCCATTGACAGTGTGACTAGGTTTGTCGCCAAGGCTCAGGGTTGAGGAATGTGCTTGAGACCGTTCTGTATTCCTCGCTCAGGATTCGAGGTAAGAAAATTGCACCCTTGTGTGGTTTTGAACGAGACTGAGATTCCCAATAATTGGATACATGTACTATGTAATTGTACGATTGTTATGTTATATGAGAATGAATGGCCCAAGGGTGCCGGGGCTGATGATAATCGTACTAAACGCAACTCGCCTAAGCGAGCCGGGTTTAGCTGGATAAACAGAGGGCTCGGCCTAAGTGTGCCAACCCTGAACATTTGTGTAAGTGATTATGATATGTATTTTAGATATCACTGTTTACCACTGTTTAATTTTATACTTGACTTCTGTTAAATAATTGAACTGGTTGAGTTAAGATTGATTGAATATTACTGTTGCTGTATGTGCTTGCTATTTATGGTTTTCTTGCTATTTATGGTATGAGGTTTACTATGTGATATGTTTGAGTAATTTCGAGGACGAAATTATTATAAGGAGGGGATAGTTGTAACGACCCAAAATTACTAATAAGGCTTAAGGGCCTTGATTAGTGTGCCGGGAGGGCACAACTGGAAGTTATATGAATTAATGGTGAAAATGCATGATTATGTGATAAGTAGTCTTATATGATTATTTGGATAAATGTGATGCATGACTATGTGTATTAGTATGCATGTAGGCCCTGACTAGGTTATAAGGGTATATTTGTAATTTTGGCACGTTGAGGGCATAAATGTAAATATCTATGATAAAATGTTGAGACCACATTATTATGTGGATATATTTGTAGCTTGTGACTCGAGGCGATCCTAGCAAGTGGTTTAGCGGGAAAGTCACAGCGGAGATTTATACCCGGCTTGGGGTGAGTTTGGGGGTATATCTGAGAATTTAGAGAATATATTGGAGACTATTTGTTATTGAGGAAAATAATTGGTGATTAGTTAAGTGTCGGGATGTAAGTGGTAATTATTAAGGACACTCGAGGAATTAGCGGGAATTGGGAGTAAGTGACTAAAATGCCCTTGGTGTGCTTTAAGGCTTAGGAATTAATGGGAGGGCAAAATGGTCATTTGACTAAAAATAGATAAGTGTTATATTGTCTTTTTAGCTTTAGTGGAGGATGTAGAAAGTTTCAGAAGTTAAAAGAAAGAGAAGAGAAGGAAAAACAGGGGACTCTCTCTCTCTTTGTCGGTTTGGCCATTTTTTCACCATTCTTTGTGAGTTTTGGAGCTGGAATCTCAGAGTAAGCTCAGGCTGGAGCTTAGGGCTAAAGTCCTTGGTGAAGCTAAAAAAGTTAGCAGGGATTAGCCACTCAATTGAGGTAAGTTTCAAGATTTCTGATGAGTTTTTCTTAGTTTTTATTGAGGTGATTTCTAAGCTTTAGTTTTGAATGGAATTAAGGGAAATAAGCTTGAGGAGTTGAAGGGCTTGAGGCTGGAAGGATACTAGGGATAACCTAGGGTCGAAATTCTCCATGGAAGGTAACAAATTCTGACTTTGAGGTTCTAAGTTTCTGAGTTTCTGGTTAAACTCTTGAGTTCAATGTATGTTTTCTTGGTTTGATGATGCATGTGGTTAAGTCTTGTGCTATTGAGTTGTGTGGGGTGAGATATAGGTGATGGTAGACTCAATTTGGTGTGTAGTTGAGGTTTGGAAGGGTTCCAAGAGGTTTTGGTTCGAGGGAAATCGAAGGAAGAAAAACAGGGTGTTGCTGGTCATTGACTAGCGCTGTAGCGCTAGCCTTTGGGCGCTACAGCGCTAGGCTTGAGTTTCCTGGCGCCTTTGGCTCTACTTGTAGCGCTATAGCGCCCTCTTTGACGCGTTGTAGCGTAACCCTATCTCCAGAAGGGGGTTTTTGGGTTATTTCTTAGGGTTTTTGCCCGGGGGCTTGGGGTTTGATTCCACCACCCCGTTTGGTGGAATTAGGGCTTCCCGAGGGCTCGGGATATGTCCCGAGGTTAGGTTTTGGAATTGAAGTTTAGTGATGGTTTTAATTTGTGACTGTGACTAGGTGTGTGTCACGGCTAGGACGGGATCGTGCTTGAGAGTTGGCTCCATTAAACAAGCTAGAGGAATCAAAGGTAAGAAACTGCACCCGGTTATATGCTAATGATGGGACTAAGAGCTCCCTATATCTGTATAATGTCATAGATGGTATTATGCCATGGGACATGTGATAAGCGGCCTAAGAGTGTCGAAATCAATATTTGCGCATAGGGCGCGGCTCGGCCACTGGTAGCTGAGGACAGCTTAATATTCATTGAGCTCGGTTTAAGCGGGCCGGAGTCAGTGGGATAAATATGGGGTGCGACCTAAGGATGTCGACCTTGATTAATATGTGAATTGATTATTAATGTTAAATGATGAACTTGGTATGCTGAATGCCTGACTATATAGCTGTTATGGATTGTTGAGCATGTGTTTATGCTTATGAGTTGTTTGATTGTTGGTTTGTAAATTGACTGCTTAATGGTTATGCTTTGCTATTTGGTTTCTTGCTGGGCCTCGGCTCACGGGTGCTGCGTGGTGCAGTTAAAGGCAAGGGCAAGGTGGACCAGTCTTGAGTTGCAGAGCTTTGGGGTTTAATGTACATAGTCAGCTGATTGGCCGCCACGGTTGAGGAGTGACACATGATGGGAAAAACCTAAATGTCTGTTTCGCCCTTAGAGTGGCTAGTAGTTGTACTTTTGTTCTGAATTTTGTAAACTGTCTTTTAAACGTTATTACTTTTGGGATCCCATGTACTAAAATGTTCAAATGTATGAAAAGCAACTTTTGTGGCCAAACTCTTTTAACCCTAGCTCAATTATAGTTTCAGTAACACGTTTTTTTTAACTAAATGACTTGATTAGCAAGTCTTCCACCATCATAAACACACAGTGTAACGGTCTTGGCTATCCAGGGCGTTACACTATCACTACAAATGTATAAGGAGAAAAAGAGGTTCATAAACATGGCAAGATAATAGGTTAAGGGTAACAAAAATAGATAAGTCATTAATGAACATATACTAATACAAGTAGATGAATAACTCGAGGAAAAATAACCTTGAACTAAGCTCGAAGGCGATTTTCTTTGTAACGTCTCGGATTTTTAAGACTCAATAATGCGAAAATACAAATGATTTCATTTTACGAAATGTCTCAAAAACCCATATAAAAAAAACTTTCTAAAGTCGTATGGCCATACTTAATATTTAATACAAACATAGTTTATGAAAAGTAAACTGAGCCTTGTTTATGAAAATAAAACAACACTTCCAAAAACAAAACAACACCCCGAAAGGTCTGTCCACATGTGCATCCACAAAGTAGACTTCAGCGCTCACTGCTCTACTTTTCCCTTGTTCTTACCTACAACAAGGAACAACTAGGTATACTCGGATTAATAATGGCTCTCATAAATTATTATTATTATTTTGGGCAGTTTGGTCATTTTAGAAATTATTTGTAAGGATTAAAGATCCTTATTTGGTTTTAAACCCATTTAAGAAATTTATACACAAAAAATTGAAACTAAACCCTATGTCTCGTGGAGACCTATCCTATGGTCTCGATACCTAGGCTTGGGTATCGCAATAGTATTTCCCATAATCCGCTAAAAATTTTATTCTTTAAATGTTCCGCTATTAACCTGTACTTTCAACAAGTCAGTTAAATATATAAAAGATTTTAGCCAGTATTATATCAAGAAAATGCAAATTAAACTCCTCAATTAATTTTCAAGAAAATAAACTCTTATTTTTCCTTTTATTTTTCTTAAGGTTTTAATCTCTAAAAACCATTTCAAGAAAATAGCATAATCTTAAATTAATTAGGAAAACCGTTAATTATGCTTATCTTGAGTAGTTAATTCTCCAAAGTCAATTAATCAACTTTACTTACTAAAAATAATTTACTTAATTATTTTCTCAAAATTTAGGGTTTTGAACCTTCTTTAATTTATTAAATTCATTAATAAATTAAATCTTTTCTTTTTAGAAAGAATAAAAATAATTATGAATAAGTGGGAAAACTACATTTTTCATATTTTTAACTACATAATTTGTTAGGTCATAACTTGAAATTTACTTACCCCTTTATTACCAAAATTTCCCAATTCAATATTTGGTATGCCATTTGGGTCTCTGTAAAATCTTAGGTCAAAAGGAGCATTTTTTATTGGTGAAAATATTTTTCAAATATTGAGGTAAAGATGATCTGATTTTCAAGTCCTTATTTTTTTCAAAACTTTGGTACTTAATAAATCTCAAACTGTTCCGTAGTTTGTTACCAAATTTTACAGAGGCATACTAGTGTATGACAAGAACTTCTTCACCAAATTTTAGCAAAAATTGGGTTCATTCTCCCTATACAATGGCTGTCCAAACTTGGTCCCAAAATTAAGAATATGAAAAAATTGTTTTTACCTATACTTTGAAATAGCATAACTCACTCATTCCTAAACATTTACAAAATCAGTTATATATTTAATGCTTGAACCCTTGGAAGTCAAGGCTCAAATTTTTTTTTTTCGGTTTTAGGGTTTTCAAAAAAACCCTTAGGGATTTTGGGTCCCTATTTTCACAATCAACATACAAGCATCATAAAGATTATCAAGCAACTACCATGACCTTATTACATCACCAATAATAAAATTTAAGCATTAAATACACGAAATAATGCTTTAAAATAAAATCTCGAAAAAGACAACCATAAAAAGTGAACTATTTACCTCTTATTGTTCTTGCTTTAGGTTTTGATATTTCTACTAGCTTTAGAACCTTCAAAACACTTTCAAAACCTTAAACCAACCCCCAACAACATATATAGTTAGTTATTAAATGATCTATGGTTAAAAAATTAACAAAAGTCAAGTATTTTAATCTTTTATATATAGTTAACCTAAGGTCCATTTATGGAATAAAATTCCACAATTAGGCAAAAATTTAAGCATTTAACACAAAATGCCATAAAATTTCCATTTCCTCTTAGGTTTATTATTTTTTACCAAACCTTAATTTTTATGAATGTATTTTATGCACAAAATATATTTGCCATAGTTTATCATTTTATTTTCTGAGATTTTTACCAGATTAGGGTTTTTGTGTCGGTCAAAGACCGAAAGTGTTATCTTGACATTTAAACACAAAATTCATAATTTGGCAAGCAATAACTCATGGAAATAAATTCCAAACAAATATAGTATTATTTATAATAATATTCTTCACACGAGGAAAACAATCCCGATCCGAGTCGTTTAAAGGTACCTGAAATGTAGGGCGTTACAATACCTACAATTTATAGCGATTTCGTCCTCTAAACCTAAATCAAATGAGGATAAAACTCCCTCATATTGTCTTCTATTTCCCAGGTCGCCTCTTCTAGTCTGTGGTTACACCACTACACCTTTACCAAGAACACGATCTTGTTCCTCGACACTTTTTCCTTTCGGTCTAGAATCATCACCATTGTCTCCTCATAAACGAGTTGAGGACCAATGCTCAGCTGCTCATAGACGAGTACATGTGAGGAATCATGCACGTCATTTTTCAACATGGATACATGAAACACGTTATGCACCTTACACAAGGTGGGCGGAAGAGCTAAATGATAAACTACTTCCCCGATCCTCTCTATGATTTCGAAAGGTCCATCGAACCTTGGGCTAAGCTTTCCTTTCTTCCCGAATTGCATAGCGCCTCGTAGCGGAGATACCTTTAACAGAACCTTATCACCAACCTCAAATTCTCTTGCATCAGTCGACATATTTTCGTTGTCGATTTATCAAAGTTTGCAAGTGTTGCCTTATCTGTCGGATGTCTTCGATAACCTGATCAACCTCATCCAATTCGAGAAACTTTCTTTCACCAGCCTCGTGCCAATGAATCAGTGATTGAAATTTCCTTCCGTACAAAACCTCATACGGAGCCATCTTGATGGAATCATAATAGTTGTTATTGTAAGTGAATTCTATTAGTGGAAGCTTCTCATTCCATGACCCTTGAAAGTCAAGCACGCATGCTCTTGGCATATCTTCCAGGGTTTGAATTTCTCATTCGCTTTGACTATTTGTTTCGGGTGGAAAGAGGTGTTTAACTTTAGTTTAGTACCCAACCTCATTTGGATTCTATCCCAGAATGCTGAGGTGAAACGTTCATTGCGATCAGATACGATGGAGTTGGGTACACCATGTAGTCTTACTATTTCTACAATGTAAATATCTACCAACTTATGTGCCCCATAAGTTACCTTGATCGGCAAGAAATGGGAAGACTTAGTCACCCTATCTATTATAACCCAAATGGAATCATGCCCCTTGTAAGTTGTTGGTAACCTGTGACAAAGTCCATAGTGAACATCTCCCACTTCCATTCCAGAATTTCTGGGGGCTGCAACAATCCGGCTGGTCGTTGATACTCAACCTTTTTCTGTTGACAAGTCAAGCAGTGTGCCACATATTCTGTTGTCTCCTTTTTCATCCAAGGCCACCAAAATTAATTTTTCAAGTCTTGGTATATTTTCGTGGTGCCCGGATGCATGGCATAAGGAGCATTATGTCCCTCGAAAAGATCTGCTTCTTCATTTTGTCATCGTCTGGAACACATATTCTGCCCTTGAACCCAAGTACTTCGTCGTCGGAGATATGGAATCCTGGTCACATCTCCTTCCTCACTTTGTACATCAGTCTTTGTACCCAAGGATCGACTAACTGCTCCCTTTTTATAGCTTCCATAATTGTAGGCTTGATAGAGAGGTTAGCCAATTGACCGACTACTATCTCCAAATCAAAGGTAGCAAGTTCTACACATTACTATTGCGGAATCTCTTTCACTGTCATCACATAAGCCCTTGGTTGTAGATTCAATGCATTTTCCACCTTGTTTTCTTCTCCCTGGTGGTACTAAATGTCGCAGTCGTAGTCGTTGAACAGCTCCAGCCATCGATGCTGTCTCATATTCAAATCCTTTCGAGTGAAGAAATACTTCAGGCTTTTGTGATTAGTGTAGATGTCGCAATGTATCCCGTACAGGTAGTGCCTCTAGATTTTCAGTGCAAAAACCATCGCTTCCAGCTCCAGGTCATGAGTGGGATAGTTCTTCTTGTAATTCTTTAGCTCTTAAGAAGCATAAGCAATTACTTTTTCGTGTTGCATCAACATTGCTCCCAACCCTTGGCCTAAGGCATCGCTATAAATCGTATTTCCCTCTGTCTCATTAGGAATTGTCAGTACTAGGGTAGTTGTCAATCTCATTTTCATCTCTTGAAAACTCTTATCACACTTGTCAATCCATTCATACTTGATGTTTTTGTGGGTGCGACTATCTTGGAAAATCCTTCCACAAATCGCTGGTAATATCCTGTTAACCCAAGAAAACTCCAAACCTCATGAGCATTTTTTTGAAGGTTTCCTATGCTTAAAAGCTTCTATCTTGGTCAGATCTACTGAAATTCATTCTCCCAACACCATGTGCCCTAGAAAACTAACTTTCTTTAGCCAAAATTCACACTTTGCGTAAATAATTTCATCTTATAGATGCTGGAGGACCAGTTCCAGATGTGTTGCATGCTCTTCTTGTCTTTTTGAGTATATTAGAATATCATCAATGAACACGACCACGAAATTATCCAAATGCTCATGAAAAACGCAATTCATGAGATCCATGAATGATGCAGGCGCATTGGTTAGTCCAAAGGACATCAATAAGAACTCGTAGTGACCGTAGCACGTTCTGAAGGCCATCTTTGGTATATTTGTCTCCTTAAACTTGAGCTGATGGTAGCTCGATCACAGATCTATTTTGGAGAATACCAACGCTCCTTGTAGTTGATCAAAAAGATCGTCGATCCTGGGCAATGGATATCGATTCTTGATCGTCACTTTGTTCAACTCCTGATAGCCAATGCATATTCTCATAGAGTTGTCTTTCTTCTTCACGAATAAGATCGATGCTTCCCATGGAGAATGGCTTGGCCTTATGAACTTATTTTCCAGTCTACACCAGCATATCCTCTCCCGAAGGTAAGGATACCCCACAACTAACAGGCATAGGATTAGGCATTCTATTTCATTTGTCCACAAAGGATGCATGTATAAAAGAAGTTGATGCACCATTATCCATTAATGCATATGCTGAGGTTTGGGCGATAGAAATCTGACCTGACACCATATCAGATGGTCCAGTTCCTTTGTCACTTTGCGTAAGCGCATAAACCAGGGGCGGAGCTCCAATTTGTTTCTGCTGGTAATTTTTGTTGACCTTGGCTGGCATTCGGCACACTTTAGCAAAGTTCCCTGACTTTCCACAGTTATAACATACCCCACACTCGCTTTGATGGCATCGGTTACGCTTATTACAAAGTGGCCTAACTCACATCTCGGCTATTTGTTGGAACTAGCCAGTGCCTGATTGGGAGGTCTCACTTTTCTTTTATTATTTCCTGTAACATTCGGTCTTGAGCCTCTTGGATTGTTTTTCCTTCCCAAGTCCTGGTCGAACCTCAGTTTGAACTTTCCTTGCAACAACCCAAAAATGCTAATAGGGTTTAGTGCCTTGGTTAGCATTCTGGGAGGGCATAATTGGATATGTATGTGATTACGTGATTTAATGCATGACTATGCATGTTTATGAGTATTAAATATGCATGTGAGCTCGTTCTTGTTTATAAGGACATAACTGTAATTTTGGCCCGTTAGGGCATAAATGCGATTATATGTGATAAATGTTTGAGACCACATTATTATGTGGATATATTTGCAGTATATGGCTCAAGACGATCCTAGTGAGCGGAATAGTCACAACAGGGAATAATACTCGGCTAGGGGTGAGCTTGGGGGTATTTTGGGAACATAGAATATATTTTGGGGTTTATTGAGTAACGAGAAAGTATTTGGTAATTACTTGGACATGACGGGATTAATTAGGAATAGGTAGGATGACTCGAGGAATTAGCGAGAATCGGGATCAATGATCATTTTTCCCTTAAAGGGTAAATAGGAGGCTGGTTATAATAAGGGGCATTTTGGTCATTTTAAATTAAAGAGATAAAGTGGGAAGAGTTAGACTTAGGCTGAGTGATTAGAACCTAGTGGAATATATCATAATACCCTCAAACACGCTCTCCGTTTCCCTCTTGTATGTTCTTTCTTCCCCTCTCTAAAGCCTAAGAAAAACCTCAAAACTTTGAAGGAGAGAACTCAAGAAATTAAGGTGGAATTGAGTTGGGAGAGCCTAAGGAATCAAAGCTACGGTTAGTCAAGAATTTCTGAAGAGATTAGGCTATCAACTAGGCTATCACTGAATTTTGTTGAATTGTTGTTAGAATTTAGAGCTTGCATGAAGATGGTTTCCAAGATTAGTTTTGGGTGTTTGATGAATGTAAGGGAGTTTTTATAGGTTGGGTATGATGTTTAGGCTATAAGGATAAGAAAACTAAGCTTATTTATGACTTTGGATGATGTTTGGGGTAGGATTTTAAATTTTAGGCTCGAGAAAAAATGCATGAAAAAGGTGGATTTTCTGGGTTTGGGGGCTCAGGCCGTGGCCCTGTTCTTTAGGCGCTGCAGCCAGTGTGCTTGAAGAGGCTAGGATGCCTCTGTTTTGCCCAGGCGTCGCGGCATGGGGGAGCATGCTGCAGCCCGTGCCTCTAGCAGGGAGGGCCTTGCCCTCTGACCATGTAGTGGCCCGCAACCCTAAAGGGCATGCTGCGGCCCTAAATGGAAAGGAAAGGGGAGCTAAGGTGTTTAGGCTCGGGGATTTAAACCTAAGCGCTCAGGAAAAATTCTACTACCCAGTTTAGTAGAATTTGAGGTCTCGAAGGGTAGCAATTGTTTCCCAAACATTTTATTGGATTAGAATTTGATAGTTATCTATTATTGTTTGTGACTAGGATTACTGTTATGGCTCAAGACTGAGGATCGTGCTCAGGACCACTCTTTATCCATCACTCGAGACTCAATGTAAGAAAATTGCACCCATGTGGTTGTGATCGGGACTGAGATTCCTTATTATTGGACATATGTGTTATGTGAATTATATATCTGTTATGTGGGATATGAAAGTACGACCTACGGGTGGCGAGGCTGATGATATGCGTACTGAACGCAACTCGGCCTAAGCAAGCGGGGGTAAGCTAAATAACCACAGGGCTCGGCCTAAGGACGTCGACACCTAAATATTTGTATTACATATTGAGTTATGTGTTTAAAAGTATATGTTAATTGTTTCCTTGCTTAATACTTGTATTCTGCTGATTAATTGAATTGAATGGCTGAAGTTTATTAAATGCTCTTGTTGCTATTTATGCTTGTTGATTATGGTTTTCTTGTTGGGATATGGCTCATGGGTAATACGTGGTGTAGGAAATGGCAAAGGAAAGTTGGACCAATCATGAGTTGGAGAGCATTGGGTTGGGGTGTACATTGTCACCTGCTCGATCGCCAAGGCCGATGGAATTTACAGTAATTAGAGCTCCAAATTGTATTTTGCCGTTAGACTAACTTTTGTTGTATCAGTCTATGAGAGTTGTATTTGTCATTTAAACCCTGTTTTTTTTGGGATCCCATATATCAAACACTTGTTTTAATGAAAAATTAACTGTTTATGATCAAAATCTTTTAACCCTAAACTGTTAGTTGACTATAGAATCACATTTATGTTCAAACGATTTGATTAGCAAGTCTTGCACTATTTTAAACACACAGTGTAACGGTCTTGGTTATCCAGGGAGTTACATTCCTCTTGGCCCATTTTGATTGGCCTACAACTTCCCGGGGTTGTTGGGAGTATACCTCTTATCTTCTTTCTTCTATGGTTCTGGCTTGTCCGACACGGCCCAAGACTCTTGGCGAAGAGCTTGTTGCACATCTTCGGCATACGTTTCTGGGCTAGTCCTACCAGTGTCTACACATTTGGAAATGTCTTTGCACAGGCCCTTCATGAAACTTTACATCTTGTTCTCTTCAGTGTTCACCTAGTTCTTCTCAAACTCAAACAATTAGTCAAATTTTCGAACGTATTCCTACACTCTCAACATTCCATGCTTCATATTTGTGAACTCATTCAATTTGTGCTCGATCACTATCTTACTGAACAACTTGGCATTGAACAAAGTCAAGAACTCTGACCATTCCATATCGGCAATATTATGGCCTTTCTTGGTTGTGTCTCACTAGTGCGGACATCTTTTCTCAGCATATAGGTCGCGCAAACTACTTTATCTCTCTTGATAGTTCCAATGAAGTCGAAGATCCTTTCCAAGATACTAATCCATTCCCCACTGATGGGTCAGTGGTCCCCTCGAACGTAGGTGGATTCTGGTTGCCGAACTTTTTTGAGACAGGTTTTGTTCAGGCAACTCTTGGTACTTCTACTGGCAGTACAGGTTGCTCAACGATAACCTGTGGGCCAGGGTTCTATTCTTCATTATTCTCAGGATATATTTCGTTGTTTGCGTGTGGTACTTCATTGTTTTGAGCGTTATTGGACGACATAGGGAGTCGTCCCAAAATGGTATTAAACCTTCTCGCTTGGAGGGCATCAGAGTCCTCCTATCTCTTTTGCCCTATTTCAATTTGGGCTCTATGTGTCTCCACTAGCCTTTGCAGATTATTCATCTGCTCGGCTATCTCGCAAACTCTAGCAGCAGGCGTGGCTTGTCCCTGAATAACAACACCCCTTCCTCTTGGAGCTCTTGTCCTTGCCAATTCTTTGATTTAAAATAAAAAAGCTCCTAAGCGCATAGAGGTGAGAAGTTAATACCAACCCAGATAGTTACTTAATATCATATTTAAGCACGCCAAACATATCAAGCACAACAAGTAATTAACACTTTTTAACAAAAGTTAGCAACTTTACTTCATAACTTATACCATATACAACACAGTTTTAAGTTCGGGTTGGCCATTCTAAGGTATTCACAAAATTATCCCTAAAATGCGCACTTATATCCTGCTAGGCCAGTTACTTATTTTCTTAAATATATACAAGGTATGTAAATAATTCAAAAGTAGGTGGGTTCCTTAACACCTTTGTAGCTCCTAACACCTAGTCGGTGTCGCTGTTGGCAACCATATCCGATCCCTCCTTGAGATCCTCCTCAGAGCTCAGCTCGGGCCCCTCCTCAGGCTTTTTTCTAGGGTCCTGTCTAAAACTCTGCTCTAAATCCTCAACAATTGATCCATGGGATCTTCCTCCATCTGGTCCATCAACTCCTCATAGGAAAGTTACTCGTCGCCAAGTTCCTCGTAAGCCACTTCCTCCACTGGCGGGTTCTCATCTACAATTGGACTGCCACTGGGTTTGCTAACTCGAGGTATGCTATCAACAATGGATATAGGCTAATCCGTGGCCCAAACTCTAGCTTGAGATGCATATAGAAGTCGTCCCACGTGCTGCGAACTAGGCGCCAACGTCTGTGATGAAACCATACCTGGGGCGCACCTCTCAGAAAAGTGCTGACATAACGCACTTTCCGTCGATCAGGTGTGTTGTCCCTATCAAAGTCTATAGTCACGTAATGCATCCATTGCCAAATGACACGTTGATGCCTTTGTTCATACTTGAAGTGTTGAGGATTCTCAGTGTTAAAGAGTCTATAATAATCGATCTTAGGCGTAGGGATCATGGGTAAGTTCTCTATCATAGGGTCACTTGTCTCAGGTATATCAGTCATAACGTACAATTTATAGAATTGAGGTAAATAAAAGAAAGCAAAAGAAAGAATATGAAAAGACAGTACTTACAGTGAGTGTTGGTCTATCTTTGGGAAATGTACTTGTGGGATGTTTACAGAACCGGCTCAACTCGAGCTCTCCCAGACTTTTAAGACTCGATAATGCAAAAATATAAATGTTTTTCTTTAACAAAATGTCTCGAAAACCCGTATAAATTTTTTTTTTAAAGTCGTATGGCCATACTTAATATTTAATACAAACATAGTTTATGAAAAGTAAACTAAGCCTTGTTTATGAAAATAAAACAACATTTCCAAAAACAAAACAACTTCCCAAAAGGTTGGTCCACATGTACATCCACAAAGTAGACTACAACACTCACTGCTCTGCTTTGCCCTTATTCTTACCTACAACAGGGAACAACTAGGTAAGCGAAAACACTTAGTAAGTTCAACATTAAAACAAAAGTAGAGAAGGCAGATGGTAACTAACCAAGTCACTCACCACTGATAACAATAGCTCAACAAAATTAGGGTTCCAGATCCATCCGAACCGTAAGCAATCAATTTCAAGAATGCAAAAGCATCCTGGAAAAATTATGATTATTCCTGATAACTATTGGAAAAATATTTGAGATAAACAGATAAATCCATACACTCAAAAAATCCAAGAGCAAACAGAAATAATATATCACAATATAATTTGAGACCAACACTCGATAATTTTTGACAAGTCGGGTGTACCACACCCTCCAACATATTTGCTAATCAATAGAGGAGAACCGAGTCTCAACACTAAGATCTAGCCAATAAATATCCCCATCAAGGGTAACTATCGAGTTACTTAGGGCATCGCTACTTATCCAAAAGTAAATCCCTCACAAGGGTAACCAATAAGTTACCCAGGACATTGCTACTTATCCAAGAGTGTAATTGAAGTTACAGTGGTTTGCATAGACTTCTATGTTAATCAATGGTGCTGGCGAGTAGTTGCCCCTTGGGTGTTCCACCTCACTCAAGCTTGGAAACCCCTAGTATCTCTAGGCACTCTCACTGAATGGCCAATATTCACGGCTGCTATCCGGGAATAACTTATTAGAGCACTTGCTTGGGTTTTAACCGTTCAATGATTAAGTAAGCATGAGGGCCCCTAGGTCCCATTCATTTTGGCACCCCTACGTCTAAACCAACAATCCTCACCTATTGGCCACTTGTCACGGTAGTGAACTAGACATAATAAAATCAAACAAGTAGTGTGACGGGGATTAGCCGTCTACGATGTGACGGATATGTACTGTCCATATTTTCTGAATTAACCCCTACTAGACTAACGTCTCTATGTAAACTTTCTACGACAGTGTATACATGTGCATGTGTCTCTATACTAACATACATTACACTAGTCATTTCATGTTGTAGCCACACAATAGAAGTTGACTTACCTGGAGTCCTTAACTCTTAGCAGGATTTAACCCTTCAATGTACAATCCCGTTATGCTTAGAGAATAGTGTAATTATTCGTACAATAAACTCGAATTAATTATGGCACTCATAATTCATTATTATTATTATTACTATTATTATTATTATTTTGGGTATTTTGGTCATTTTCAAAATCATTTGCAAGGATTAAAGATCCTTATTTGGTTTTAAACCCATTTAAGAAATTCATATAGAAAAATTTGAGACTAAGTCTCAGGGAGACCTATCCTATGGTCTCGATACATAGGTTCAAGTATCGCAATAGTATTTCCCATAATCCGCTAAAATCTTATTCTTTAAAAGTTATGCTATTAACCCGTACTTTCAACAAGTCGGTTAAATATATAAAAGATTTTAGACAGTATTATATCCAGAAAATACTAATTAAATTCCTCAATTATTTTTCAAGAAAATAATCTCTTAATTGTCATTTTATTTTTCTTACAGTTTTAATCTCTAAAAAGTGTTTTAAGAAAATAACATAATTTTAACTTAATTAGGAAAACCGTTAATAATTCCTTATCTTGACCAGTTAATTCTCTGAAGTCAATTAATCAGCTTTACTTAATAAAAATTATTTTCTTGATTATTTTCTCAAAATATAGGGTTTTAAACCCTATTTTAATTTATTAAATTCATTAATAAATTAAACCCTTTTATTAATAGAAAGAATAAAAATAATTCTCACTAAGTGTGAAAACATTATTTTTCACATTTTTATCTACAAACTTTGTTAGGTCATAACATGAAATTTCCTTATCCAATTGTTACCAAAATTTCCCAACTCAATCTTTGGTATTCCATTTAGGTCTCTGTAAAATCTTAGGTCTAAAGGAGCATTTTTTTTTATTGATGAACACACTTTTTAAACATTGAGTTAAAAATGACCTTATTTTCAAGTCCTTATTTTTTCCAAACTCTGGCACTTAATAACTCTCAAACCGTTCAGTATTTTGTTACCAAAATTTACAAAGGCATACTAGGGTATGAACATGTTCACAAAATTTTAGCAAAAAATATGTTCATTTTCCCTATACAGTGGCTGTCCAAACTTGGTCCCAAAATTAAGAATGCGAAAAAAATGTTTTTTACCTTTGAAATAGCATAACTCACTCATTTCTAAATGTTTTGAGTGTTTCAAAAGGTAAAATTCAAGTACTCCATCTCAACAACATTACAGTACATGAATTTGATCCCTTGGAAATCAAGGCTCAAAACCCTTTTTTTTTTTTTGGTTTTAGTGTTTTCAACAAATCCCTTAGGGATTTTGGGTCCCTATTTTTACAATCAACATACAAGCATCATAAAGATTATCAAGCAACTACCACAGCCTTATTACATCACCAATAAGAAACTTTAAGCATTAAATACACAAAATAATACTTAAAAATAAAAACTATACAAAAACAACAATAAACCAACTCCTCCAAAACTCTTGTTGGTCTCGCTTTAGGTTTTGATGTTTCTACTAGCTTTAGAGCCTTCAAAACTCTTTAAAATCCTTAAACCAACTCCTCCAACAAAATATATAGTTATTAATTGAAAGATCTATAGTTAAAAACTTTACAAAAGTCAAGTTTTTGAAACTTTTACCTTACGAAAAATCTTCCAAGATCAAGGCTTAAGCTTCAAAGGTTTCTTAGGGTTCTTGGTAGTTAAAAATGATGAGAAAACTTGAGAAAAAAAGTTCGAACAAGATGAGAGTTAGAGGAGAGAAGGGGGGTCAGTTTGGGGAGGTTAGAAGAGCTTCAACAACTCGAAAAAATATCTAAAACACTTGAGTGTTTTTTCTTTATGTAACTTTATGTCATTAACATTACTTGATAACATTAAAGCTTAAATCGCTTTTCTATAACATTATTCACTCTTATAAAGTTTTTTAAAAAAACTTAGCACATAATAATTAAATTAAATGTCTCTCACATTTAATTTAATTGATCACATGATACAATTTAGCCTAAGGTCCATTTTGTTAGGGTTTTATGCCCCAATTAAAACCCAATTTCTTTGTAATCTCATTTTATTATCAATAAAAGAATAGAAATCATCTTTTGATTTGGTCAATCACTTTACTCACATGTTTTATTTTCATGATTATTTGTTTAATATAAACTTTTATTATATCCCAAGCACATAGCTAATCATATTTATAGTGACGTAATCACAGTGGAATATAAATATGATTATATGTTCAAAATAAGTAAGTCCTAAGATTAGTCAGTGCGCAGGATTTACACTAACTTGCCAATCTACTATATGATTTACTTACACATTGTGTTGTTATGTTCTTTCCAGAACATTAGCAAAGTAGATAAGATCAGATGTATTTGTTACATTGGACTGGACCAATATTGATAGTTGATAGGATAAGTAAGCATACCATTATTATCTATTCTAGCCATATCATATAGTTGACCATAGGTCAATTCAATCTCAGTTCTGAGTGTTTTGTATTCTAACTGATTGTATTATT
Source organism: Humulus lupulus (assembly GCF_963169125.1). Taxonomy (NCBI): domain Eukaryota; kingdom Viridiplantae; phylum Streptophyta; class Magnoliopsida; order Rosales; family Cannabaceae; genus Humulus; species Humulus lupulus. Next base: position 159,100,526 of record NC_084799.1, read on the forward strand.
TGAGTTCTTTGATTTGTTCGTTACCAGCTTACCCTACGGATTAGCCCATACTTACATCTTGGGAACTCGGTAGTATAATTGAGTGGGAGTGTTAATCATATATATGAACATCTATAGCTTCTCATGAAGAAGTGAAATGATGGTTTCCTTTTAGTTGGTTCAAGGTGATAAATGATAGACATCTCATTTCAGTAATTAATATTAGTTTACTGAAATATCATTTACAAGGAACTAAGAGTTTTAAGGATAAAATACAATGAAGGGAAAAACAATATTTTAGTCCCATCTCATTATAGACCATCTATAGAGGATCAAGTGACAATTATGGTTGTAACAATGGATAATTAATAGCGTATCTATATTTGTTATAGAGCGTTCTATGAATTCAAGAGTTCAAGTCTTTAGTGGAGTCACGAGGAATTAATAAGTTAGTAAATTTATTTGTTAGATTTATGATAACTTATTGGAGCTTGATTTCATAGGCCCATGGTCCCCACTGTACCTTGGATAAAATTACCTAGATAGTCACAATTAATTGATTTAATTATCAATTAGAATTATCAAAGTTGACCAGGTCAATTTTGGATAGTTTCAAAGAGTTATGTAATTTTGAGAAGAAAAGAGAAATTAGGGAAGATTTATTAATTAAGATAAATTGGTATCTAAATTAATAAATAAGTTTAAATCAAGGTTCAAATTATAAATAATTAATTTGATAAAAGATTTAAATAATTATTTAATTAATTAAATCAATAGAAAACAATAAATGCCTTGATTTTAAGTCCAATGGGCTTATAATCAAATGAGAAATTTCACGGGCCTAAAGCCAATGATAATTTCGACTTAGGGTTGTTAATTGGCTATTATTTTATTGATTTTTTAATTAAATTAACTGGCCTAATTGAGTCTATAAAAGGAGTGCTAAGTGAGCGAAGTCACATAAGTCACAAGACGACAAACACTGATTTTCTGATAGTTTTTAGATTCTCTCTAAACATAAGTCATTTTCTAAGCCTCTTTGTTATTTTATCTTCTTCTCTCTATATCTATCTCATGTGTTGAGAATTACCAACTCTAGTCTAGGTGATTCTAAGGAGACTTTGGAAGACTATGAAGATTATAGAAGATCGATTAAGTTTCTTGGTAATACTCTGCGACATAAATGATACAAGGGTTAGAGAAACTGAAGGAAAGACTCATTCATTCCGCTGCTTATACTGTAAGCATTCTTATCATTGTTTCTCTTTGAATTCAATTTTAGAAACATGTTCTAGGTTATCTCATATTAATTTGTTTAATATTAGATCTACATGAAAATAAATAAAGATCATGTATGAAGTTTTCCCAACAACTGGCCCCAGAGTCTTTGGTATTCTTTATTTTCATGCATGAACATGTTAAAAATTGGATTATTTGATGTGTTTGAATAATTGGATAGATTGTCATGTTTTTATGAAGCATTTTGATTTTATGTGATTATTATAAATTTTTAGGTAATTTTGTAGTGTTTTCTATGCCAATAATTTTTATATATGCTTTATTTTGTGTAAATCATGTTAAAAATTAATTAGAAAATGGTTTTGGTTTGAAAAATTGCACAAAAAAATTTCTCGAATTTTTTTGGCCTGGCTGCCATTGCTTGCGCATACGTGCGTGCATCTACGTGCCACTGCGCGCGCACACCGCCTGCCTGCCTTCACCTCTGCGCATGCGAACCCATGCGCTGCCCCTTCTGTGCGCGCGTGCGTCACTAGCAACCAGGCCACGGTTCATCCCATATATATATTTTTTTAAATTAATGAAAATTAAAAATTGTGAAAATTAATTATTTATAATCAAAACAAAAAATATCATATTTGTTTTTGTATTTAAAAATATATTTTTTAAAATAAGATATTTTTGTTGGTTGAGATTTAAATAATTAAATATTTTCTACAAAGATTCAAATTCAAATTTAAAAATAGACTAACAACTTAATTTTAAATATTTTAATATATTAAAATATTATAATTAAGATATCAGATATTTAAGATATTTTCTTTTAAATACTTGATATTTTTATTAAATATTTATTTGAAAATATAAATATTTGTTTATTCTATAGTTTTTTAATATTTAAATAATTTGAAATTTGAAATTTGTTAGTTAGATATTTTCATGAATATATGAATTTGTTTAAATGTTTTATGATATTTTAGAGTTGTTAAAACTATTAATATTTTATTTTTTTAAATGGTTAAAATATTAGCTTATTGTTGTAACAACACAAGATATTATTTGAAAACCAGTTATGATATTGATTTTTAAATTTTAAATTCGTTAAATTTTGAAAAATATCATTTTTTTCAACCAATTATTAAAATATTTTTTTTAATAAATGGGATTTGAATTAACTTTGGTTAATTATTGATAAACCCTATTTAAATTAAATTAATATTTTATTTTCAAATTAACCTAAACCAAGTTGATTGTTGATAAATGAAATTTAAATTAATTATCGTTAATTGTTGATAAATTTCATTTAAATTGACTTATTTTTGTAAAAATTTAATTAATTTGATTTTGTTTTTGATAAATTCTATATAATTAATTGTGGTATTTTTGCAAATGAAACAAGTTGTGGTATTTTTGCATAAATTCATAGAATTGCTCATATAGTAACATGATTAGGCCCATCCAATTATAACATGTCCATTTGCACTATATGTAGTATTTTTGCAATTGGGCTTAGATGCATATAGTGAGCCATATGTTTGTTAGATATATGGTTGTTGCCAAATAAAATATTTATAAAATGATAGGTTTTATTTGGGCCCATTAGAAAATGTAAAGTTTAAATTCCTCTCTTGTGGGTGGTTCCACTTGTGAATGTCCATTTGCTTTGCATAACTATAATGAGCCTAATCAATTAATAAAATGAATGTTTAAATTCCTGTCTTTTGGACCTTGTATGGAAGATTGGGGGCCTTTGTAGTGGGAACGACATACTGGACCCAACCCTCCTCCATACAAGCCCAATTGTTAAGGCCCATTTGCGTGAGTTGGACTTAATTCTATAGGTTAATTATATTAGTTAAACCTAAATATTGATTAGCAACAAATTAATTCTAAATTAATTGAATTTGTTTCAATATGATACTTTAGAATTAATAGGAAATTATAGGACTTTGGTTTTAAACATTCTAATCTTACAATTTTTGGAGAACCATAGTCATTAAATTTCAAAAATTAATAATAAAAATACTGTTTTAATTTTATAATGAGCTTATTTTAAGAATTATATTCGGTCTCCATCGTTTGTTGAACAAAGTCAATAACTTAATGAGGCCTTGAGACACTTTGATTCGTCCCCCTACGGAAGGTGTTCATTAGTTATTTTGACAAGGTTAGATTTCGAAAGATAGATAATTATAGGTCAAATTCTACTAGACTCACCCCTACGGTGTCTACTAGGACTAAATCTGTGATTATCGAAACCGTGGGTCTAGCTCATAAAATAAGTGATTTTTTTTCTTATTTTGATAGAATAGTAGGTTGTTAATAATGGTGTCCATTATTAAATAGGTTTACAACTTTATTTAACTAGTGATATTTTTGACTCTCGCCAACCGGGACAAGGATATCATAGATTAGTTAAAAACCTAAAAAAATAGAGATATGATTAATTTGGTATTTTTTGTCATATCTTAAATATTCTTCGTATATGTTGTGCTATTTCTTTAAATTTTGTGAATAGAAGTTTTATTGAGCAAATGTGATAGATTTCTATTTTATTGATAATTTGTAGTTTTAAGTTAAGTAGTGTCTATGTCTACTCCCATCCTTTCTCAACTTTCGATGGAGAAACTCACTAGAGAAAACTTCCTTAAATGGAAGTAGAACATCAACATTATGTTGATTGGTGACAACTCCAAGTTCGTCAAGACTGAGGTATCCCCAGAAGTTCCACATGCAAGAACTACCAAGTCTGTGAGGGATAAGTATGAGTGTTGGCAGGCGGCTAACAACAAGGCCCAGTGCTACATATTGACTAGTATGGTCGACACTCTCAAGATAAAGATGAAGAATATCGAGATGGCCTACGAAATCATGGATTAGCTCCAAGACATGTTTGTTGCCAAGTCAGCGCAGACTCGTTTTGAGGCCACCAAGAAATATGCCAATGCTCGGATGGCACCTTCTCAACATGTCTGCGATCATCTGATCAAAATGGTAAACTACTTTCAGGAAGCTGAACTGCATGGAGAAATAATAGATGAGGAAACTCAAGTTGTCTTAATCAGTAGCAGTCGCTCTCCAGCTTTCCTGCCGTTCGCCACCAACTATGTGTTGAATAAACTCAACTATTGTCTAACGCAGCTCATGAATGAGCTTCAGACTTTCGAGTCTATCATGGTTGGACCAAGTAAGAGAGAAGAAAAGAAGACAACTACTACTACTGCTACTGATCCAACTAAGACTGAAGCTAACCAAGCTTCATCTTTGAAAGCTGGAAACAAAAGGAAAGGTGGACAAAGCAACAACCCTAAGCCTGCAAAGGCTGCAAAGACGAGTGCACAACCAAATGCACAGACACCTAAGGGGAAGAACAAGAAAAACAAGAAAGGTAAAGATAACTGTTTTCACTGTAAAGAGAAGGGGCATTGGAAACGAGATTGCCCCAAGTTTCTAGCAGTGGAAAACAAAGGTAATGATTATAGTTCATTTATCTTAGAAACAAGTGTTTTAGTGAATGATAAATCTGTTTTGATTGTTGATTCTGCATCTACCAACCATGTTTGCAACTCTTTACAGCTTCTTGAATCGTGGGAGGAAGTGGACGAAGGCGGCTTAAAGCTTAGAGATAGGAACGGAGCATTCGCTGGGTCCAAGCTAGAGGAAGAGCTCGTCTGAAGTTTGGAAATAAATACTTAACTTTAAATGATGTATTCTTTATTCCGGATTTTAGTAGAAATTTAATTTCAGTTTCCATGTTGCAATTAGAATAATTTGTTATGACTTTCACAAGTTCTAATATATCTATTTCTTTCAACGGATCACAATTGTGTATTGCATGTTTGGAAAATGAGCTTTATATTCTGCGACCTAACGGACCCCTCGCTCTTAACAATGATTTATTCAAAGTAGCTAAACCTAGGACCAATAAACGTCAAAAGACCGATAATGATAATATGACGTATTTATGGCACTTGAGACTAGGTCAAATTGGCTATGATAGGATTCAAAGACTTACACGATAAATGATCGTGGAATTTTGGTCACAACGTACGATGAATGATCCCAAAAGACTCAGAGATTCTTTATACGCCTCATAAAAAGGCCCATATTTTATTATGCATTTATTACTCGAGATAACAAGTGTAAATTCAATAGGAAATCATATATTTATGTAAATGAAAAGTTACCCAAAATTTTCAACGACCATATTAATGTACGGTTACCCAAAACTATCCATGAGAATCTCCTATAAATACCAGGGGAATGGGCAATTAAAGGGATCGACTTTTTGTATGTAAAACCTCAGCTGGAATTTTCATAAACAATCTTCTCCAGAGTCTTAAATAGATCAATAAGAGTGTCTCGTAGACTAGGTGGATGTTAACCACTGAACCACATAAAATCGTGTGAGCATTTTGCATTCTTTTTTTTTTTGCTACTGTTTATACATTCCATTTACAAAATGCCCAATATATCTATTGCTAGATTTCTAATTCTAGTGCGGCCAAAAAAATGCGTCAACAGTAGCGGAATGCGGTCTTTTAAAAATTATTAATACTAGCCAAGATCATACATATATGTATATATATTGTAACGCCCTGGTTCCATTATACTTTGTGTTTAAAATAGTGCTTAACTCGCTAAGTGAATCATTTTAACTTAAATGTATAATTAAAGACTAAGTCAAGGTCAAACATTAAAAGGTTTGGTCAACAAAATGATTATATTTCATTAACATATTAAGTTTATACACGGGATCTGAAAATCAGTTACACACTTGTAAAAGACAAATAGAATACAACGTAGCTATCCTAAGCGATCGAGTAGGCTACATATGTACACACCACCCCTGAAGCTCTACAACTCATGGCTGGTTCAACTATCCTTTTCCCTTACCTACACCACGTAGCACTCGTGAGCCAAGGCTCAATAAGAAAACCTAAGTCAACATACACAACTAGGCAGTAGTATAAAAGCAGTAAACATAAATCATTAGATTCAATCAATAGCAAGATATAAGCAACCAACCTAACAGTAACATTCAGCTCAGTCACATGCATAATGTCCAGGTCCGGCGCCCCTAGGCCGACTCCTCTGGTCTTATAGCCGACCCCAGCACCCTTAAGTCGGGCTGCGTTCCACACGCTTACTATCGGCCCCCAACACATTTAGGTCGACCTGTAAATATATATAATCACAAATGCACAATGCACAACAAGTAGTTAATGGAAATGTATACACGCATGCCTATCCAGATATTCTAAGATACATATATGTTTAGATTCATAACATATTCATTAATAGGGGTTTAAGCCTCATTCACAAAACGGGTGCAGTTTTCTTACCTCAAGTCCCGAGTAGCTAGCGCATGGAGCCCCGAGCACGGTTCCTATCCCTGAGACCTTAGCGGTATAACCTAGTCACAACGTATTAATAAATAACCATTAAAACCTAAACCGATTAAAAAATTCAAAATAACATACTAGCCTCTGGGACCTCGAATTCTACTAAATAAGGTAGTAGGATCCTTCATGAGCTTAAAAGTACGTCTTAGTTATTTTCTTCAATTAGAGCTGCGACCTAGCCCCTTGGGGCCGCAACGTGCTATAATTACGAGTCTAAGGCTCTCTCTCCTGGGGGGACATAGGCCGCAGCTCGCCCCTACCTGCACCGCGGCGCATGGGAAGCAGCAGGGACCCCCAGGCCTTCTTACGCACATGGGCCGCAGCTGGAGCCCAAAAACTGAGAATTCCCAACATTTCCCTGCATTTCCTCCTAGCTAAACCCACCAAAATTCATCCTAGACATAAACTAAAATGAGAATTAAGCCTCTCAAGCATTCCCAAACATTGTAAGCTACATATAAACCCCCAAATTCAAGGTAACACATTACCAAAGCGTAAAATCAATCCTTGAGTTGAAAACCTAAGAACACCAAAACCAAGCTTAAGAATTCAATAAGAATAGAGGATACCCCTACTGCAGATTATGACCCTGAGTTTATCCTCCAATGATCCTAGCTTGATTCCTCAGTCCCCAAGCTTCCAGTCTTCAACCTTTGACATCGATTCTCCAAGAACTCCACTAGCTTCTATGCACACCATGGGGAAAGGGAGCAAACCAAATAGGGAGAGAGAGAGAGAGAGAGAGAGGTTGTGTCTTGTCTCCTTGTCTCTACAGCCTTATAGTCCCTAAACTATCCTTAGGTAAATCTATCCTTTAATAAAAAGACCATAATGCCCCTTATTCATAGATTATTCCTTAATGGCCCTAAGGGAAAAATAGTCATTAGCAACAATTCCTACTAATCCCCAAATTGTCTTATATATTCCCAATTAATCCCCAAATAATTGCACGTTAACGTACAAATCCTAAATACGCACTAAGTCCCCAAAATACCCCTAGGCTCGCCCCGAGGCGGGTTTTGGACCCCGTTGTGACTATTCCGCTCACTAGGATCGTCTCGTACCACACATCTCAACTATATCTCCATAACACTAGGGTCTCACCCACAATACTTGCATAATTCAAATATACCCTTAATGGGTCAAAAATTACAAATATGCCCGCCTTGACAAGAACGGGCCCACATGCATATTTAATACTCATAAGCATGCATATATATATATATATTCATATTATCATTTAAATCAAGCATGCCACCTAATCATACATATATTCCATTAATTCCACATATAATTCCTATTATGCCCTTCAGGCACCATAATTAATTCAAGGCATTTATCCTTAATACGGAATTCGGGACGTTACAACTATCCCCTCCTTATCGAAATTTCATCCTCAAAATTTACTCAAATGTCTCGGGATATTAATCTCGCAAATCTGGCTATAACCTCAAAGTCTAGTCCTTTACCTTTCTTTCTCTCTTTAACACCTTCACAAGAGTGACAGTCTTATTCTGTAAGACTTTATCTCATTTATCAAAAATTCCACTGGCTTTTCCTTGCATAGAAAATTCAACTAAAATCGTTGGGTCTCCTCACCCTATCAGCGGTAATATTTAACACCTCTTTCCTTGACATTGGCACCAGGAACACCTTAAGAGCCACCACCCATACTAGGGTAAGCCTAATCTGTAGGCCCCTCGCCTAGTCCTTGGTAGGATCTCATAAGTCTATTTAATCAGGAGTCAAAAATCCTCTTTCTTCCTCAAAATATCTTATCCTTTGTAGTCCACAATACTCAGAGAATTACAAAGTGCCCCATCCTGGAACTCCGTGTTCCCATACTTGAAATTTTCGATCTCTTATGTTCTTTCAAATAGGTAGACACTTCTATCCTAACAATCCTAATAACTTCATTGGTCCTCCGGACCAATTCTGAACTATAATACTCCCTGTCTCTCATTTATTTACTTGGAACAAGTACTTCTCGCTCCCTATCTCACTGTGTCTTATTTAGAGTTACCCTAGCCATTGACTGGATTCCATCACCATGACTATTCAATCAAGGGGCCGTACTTATCTCAATACCTCAAAAACTTACACATTCGAGGTAAAACACTTAAAGTTTGAGTCATTCCTTCAGATTGTCAGTCTGTCTGAAGGTAACCAATAATTCTACGTCCCAATCTTTTACTCATTGCCCTCTACAACCCTTTTTCACAACTCGGGGAATAAAGGGTCTCAGTCCTGAACTATTGACTTCGGTGTCCCACGGAGACATACTGTCTCCTTTCACCCATACACAATCTTGTGATACTAGTTCACATGAATCGAAGTGTGTTAACCCAATCTATTGAATGAAAACTTTTCGTATCCACTCATCTTACCTGCAGTCTAATGTAATCCACCCTTACAGTTTCCAACTATACCCTTTTGCCTTCCAATATACAAATTTTAGATCTTAACATCCATTCAAATTTCCTGGATACAAAAATTATAAGTAGGAAGCACAAAACTCATCTAGAATCTCCACCTCAATGCCAGGTTCCATCAGATCACTCATCTGATCCTCATATCTTAACCCATTCATACTAAAATAGTAGGATTCTGAACCATTCCTACAAAATCTTCTCTCTGAATTTCATTGTTCATAGTGGTATATCTGGCAACTATCAACTGCACAATCTATACCAATCATGGTCGTTACCTCATCTGACTTAACTGTAATCAGTGGCGACTTATCCAACTGGCACAAACCTTTCCAACTCAAGATGTCAGCCTCCACATTAATTTTCTCTATGCAATAAAGGATTTCCAATGTGAATCATTCATTAATTCCCACTAGGGCATTAGTCTCATTGTTATTCCTGTATGGGTGACCAAACTCTTTAATTCTTTATAGTAGTGCATGCACTTCTATTTCATAGGTGCCATCACCACACGTTAACCGTGCTATCTACCATTACCGTCAACCTAACACTCCACATAGAACATTTGTGTTCTTATCCCTTCATCTACCGTGAAGCACAAACAACCACCCTTTCCACTCTGTACACAACTGCACCCTAGTCTTTGACGCACCAGCTTATAGTTTCATGTCTTAAGAAAAGACAGTATCCATCATGCTCTCCTCCTATATCAGTCCATTGCATACAGGTTCTAATACCATGGCGTGCTAACCAATCTTTATTCTATCTTCTGAAAATAAGGTACAAAATTATCCATTAGGACAAACTTTAGGTTCTCATGTTACTTCAATCTAGGATATGGCTGTCTTCGAAGATGCTTCAAGTAGTAGTCGATGTGTCTTACCGGTCTCATTGTGCTGCTCACCCCTCAGGCGTTCCTTTAGCAATTTCCCTACAGTAATCATTTGAATTACTTCATACAAGATCCCATCACTTCCCATAGCGTGACCTTGAATATCCCCTGGAGAAATCGGAGCTTACTCCTTTTGGAACCTTACTTGTAACCCTACTTCCTTAGCCTTGGTACTATCAATGTAGTGGTCATTTGTGTTCTGCTTCTAACTAGGAGTAGACCGAAATATCCCTAATCAATATGAATATGACTTGTCCATATCATTCCTATATTCTCTAGTTGTTGAATTTACATGTGCCATTGAAGCATTGGTTAGTTAAAGAGCCTTCACCGAAAACCCATCACATCCTACTTGGTGCAAGAAGTAGTTCCTGAAATGTCTCTTTCCTTGATCCTCAGCTGGTAATAACTAGATAGAGGGTCAATACCTGAGAGCATTGTCCTACCTTGCAACCGGGCAATTGAACCCTTCATTCTTAGCAAATGGTGTTGACGTGCCCCATGGTGAGATGCTCCATCTAATCAACCATCAAATAAAATATTTCTTCAACTGAACTTTTAATTCTTTCTGTGGAGCTAATGTCGTTCTTCATGATGTCCCTGATACTGATCCTATCCCTACCTTAATCCTGTAGCAACAACGATCCCAACGATTCTTTGTGCAACTATCAAAACCTTATTGGTCGATCCAGTTTTATCCGATCTAACTAATATATTCCAAGTGGTGCCTACAACAATATCTAGGCATCCCGTAGACGCAACCGGGTCCTTTCATTTTAAATGCAGAAGTCACCATCATTTCTTGCTATCCACGATTGTCCCTTATTTGGTAGACTAATATGTACTCAGGATCATATAAAAATCCTCATATAAGAAACTCAATCAATTATACGGTCAATTGTCTACCAGTAGTACTGTAACCCTTCTCTTGGACGCTACCAATTTTCCTAGTCGGCACTAATATCTCAAGCCCCATAGCGTTGCAACCATGAAGCATGTGCTCCATATCTATGTCTCTTCTAGGAAATATGTAACACCGAACTCAATCAGCTCAATATATAACAAAGAACAAGAACTAGAGAGCCAAATGGTCGTCTCCGAGGGACTAGCCTTGGGCTCTGACTGTATCAAGGCATCTATACTCCTTGGTTCTTTTGACGTAGATTTCAGGTAATCCTTCCTGAAATTCCCAATCATTCTACATAGAAAACATGCCTTCATTCGTCATCCTCCCAGATATCGTCTCTTGCACCTAGCGCATACTAGATAACTTCACCAGGCCTCATTGCCTCCCTGGCGGCCATCTTGTAAACTATAACCCCTCCTGTTAGGACCAGGAGTAATATAACTATTAATGGTCCTTCTTTTCTAGTTACTGGGCATCCGCCCCTACCTGATCCCGAAAATGGGGATACCATTGCCTAAGCTTCCTTCCCTACAGCACTGTCACTTCATATCTTGTCTCTTGCGTCTTTTATAACAAGGCCCTCCCTACTGCCCGAGCATAGATAGAAATCTCATGCACTAGAGCAATCCTAACACTCTGGGCCATGTCAGATTTCAATCCTCAAATAAATTGTTCCTTCCGACCCACATTTGTTGGTACCAAATCAAAAGCGGATTTGGCAAACCCATCACATTCATCGACACACTCTATCACTATCTTAACATCCTGAACTAAGTTCGTAAACTCATTGGTCTTCGCAGTTTAGATTGTGTCACAATAGCCTCTTTCGTCGAACCACTATCTGAATTCTTCCCTACCCATCATGACAACATTTTGGGACTGGGATACTACTTCCCATCACGTCCGGGCATCGTCCCGCATCATACACGTGACACGACCACTCTATTATGGCCTACCACTCCCATATAGTCAAGGATGGGGCTGGTGAGGCCCATCCACTTTTCAACCCTGAACAGATCCAAACCTCCCTCGAAAACTGGAGGATAATGCTTCTGGAATCTTTCATACAATAATTTCCATCTCTTTCCACCCTCAGGTTGAACCTAAACTGGTTCCATTATTGTCAAGATGTAAGAAGCAGCACTCCCTGACGGAACCCACTGTCTCAACCATCTAATCACCCATCATGATCTGGCTATCTTGCTTGCATACCAGTGAACATCTGTTTCAAATTCCAGGGGCAGATGGGGGGTTCAGACCCCAACTATCATTTGCAACCCCCATACTAACGATGCCAAGTCCAGTTCACTGCCTTGGATACATAATTTCTAAAGATGTTCGTAGTTAATGACTTAACCTTTCAACCCTGATATTTATATTAAAAACTATCCCATGGGCAGGGCCAAACAATCATAATAGTCACACGCACATATTGCATATCAAAACACAAATCTACAATGTTCATGCATCAATTATCAAGTCCTATTCCCACCAAATACATTCATACACATCATGCTATCTATACTAGTATGCACATAAGACACATAGGTTAAATTTAAACAATTAACCAAATAATCATGTCTTTAGATACCTAACCGTGAGTCAAGCTTATCTTTAGTGGCGAGTGTACATGCCCAACTAGTCTTCAGGAACCCTTAAACCTAAATCGCTCTGATACCAAGTTGTAATGCCCTGGTTAACCAAGATCATTACATTATGTGTTTAAAATAGTGCTTAACTCGCTATGTGAGTCATTTGAACTTAAATGTGTAATTAAAGACTAAGTCAAGGTCAGGTATTAAAAAGTTTGGTCAACAAAATGATTATTTTTCATTAAAATATTTAGTTTATACATGGTATCCCAAAATTAGTTACAGACTTGTAAAAGACAAATAGAATACAATGTAGTCGTCTTAAGTGGCAAAATAAGGTTACACCCTAGTTCCTCCCAAGCTATCCCGGTCATGGCGATCAGGTAGGCTGCATATGTACACACCGCCCCTAAAGCTCTCCAACTCATGGCTGGTCCGATTATTCCTTTCCCTTACCTACACCACGTAGCACCCGTGAGCCAAGGCTCATCAAGAAAACTTAAAGCAACATGCACAACTAGGCAACACTATAAAAAGCAGTAAACATAAATCGTTAGATTCAATTAATAACAGGATATAAGCAACCAACCAAATAGTAACATTCAACTCAGTCAAATGCACAAACCAAACCCATCAATCAATAGAAATAATTAAGTGCAAACCACACTTCTGTTTATTGTATAATGTCTAGGCCCGACGCCCTTAGGTCGAGTCCTTTGGTCTTATAGCGGACCCCGGCACCGTTAGGTCGGGCCGCGTTCTGCACGCTTGCTATTTGCCCCCTGCACTCTTAGGTCGGCCTGTAAATAGATATAGTCACACATGCACAATACACAACAAGTAGTCAATGGTAGCGCATACAATCATGCCTATCCAAATATTCTCAAATATAGATATGTTCACATTCATTACATATTCATTAACAAGGGTTTAAGCCCCATTCACAACTCAGGTGGAGTTTTCTTACCTCAAGTCCCGAGTTGCTAGCGTATGGAAGCCCCGAGCACGATCCTATCCCTATCCCTGAGCCCTTAGCGGTATAACCTAGTCACAACATATTAATAAATAACAATTGAAACCAATATTGATTACAAACTTCAAAATAACATACTAGCCTCCAGGACCTCGAATTCTACTAAACCGGGTAGTAGGCTCCTTTCTGAGCCTTTAAATTTGGGTTACCAAGCTTAAAAAGCATGTTTTAATATTTTCTTCAATTAGAGTCGCGACCCAGCCCCCTAGGGCCGAGACGCACTACAAGTCAAAGCCTATAGATCTCTCTCCTAGGGGATACGGGCCGCGGCTCTCCCCTACCTGCGGCGCAGCGCCTGGGCAACATCAGGGACCCCCAGGCCTTCTTACGCACACGGGCCACAACGCCTGAAGAACGAGGCCGTGGCTCGAGCCCAAAAACCCACAATTCTCAGCATTTCCCTGGTTTTCCTCCGAGCTAAACCCACCACAATTCATCCTAGACATAAACTAAAACCCGAATTAAGCCTCTCAAGCATTCCCAAACATTGTAAGCTACATATAAACCCCTAAAATCAAGCTAACATGTTACCAAAGCCTAAAATCCAACCTTGATTTCAATTCGTAATAACACCAAAACCAAGCTTAAGAACTCAATAAGGATAAAGGATTTGGCTTACCCCTACTGCAGAGTACGACCTTGAGTTTATCCTTCAGTGATCCTAGCTTGATTCCTCAGTCCCCAAACTTCCAATCTTCAACCTTTCTCACCAATTCTCCAAGAACTCCACTAGCTTTTATGCACACCTAGGGGAAAGGGAGAAAATCGACTAGGGAGAGAGAAAGAGGTTTTGTCTTGTTTCCTTGTCTCTATAGGCTTCTAGTGCCTAAGCTATCCTCAGTTAAGTCTATCCTCTTAATAAAAACACCATAATGCCCCTTGCTCATAGCTTATTCCTTAATGGCCCCAAGGGAAAAATGGTCATTAGCCACAACTCCCACTAATCCTCAAATTGTCTTATAGATTCCAAAATAATCCCCAAATAATTGCACGTTAACCAATAAATCTTAAATATGCACTAAGTCCCCAAAATACCCCTAGGCTCACCCTGAGCTGGGTATTGGACCCCATTGTGACTATTCTGCTAATCCGCTCACTAGGATCGTCTCAGACCACGCATTTAAAATATATCCTCATAACACCGGGGTCTCACTCACAATACCTTCATAATTCAAATATACCCTCAACGGGTCAAAAATTACAAATATGCCCGCCTTGACAAGAATGGACCCACATGCATATTTAATACTCATAAACATGCATATATATATATAGTCATATTATTATTTAAATCATGTATGCCACCTAATCATACATATATTCCATTAATTTCACATATAAATCCTGTTATGCCCTCCAGGCACCATAATTCAAGGTAGTTAGCCTTAGTAGTGAATTCAGGACGTTACATATATTAAATCACATACAAATAGATAAAAGATTACCTCTTAAAGCCTATCAAGTATCATTGAATCATTTTTTATAAATCAATGATCATCCTATGCTTATTCTGAAAGCTCACACCTTGATCTTCCAGATCAATCCTTAAACACACAAAGACGTGTTTGGGCATGAAAGATTCAAATGTTGATTTAGAAATCTCCAGATGTGCTCAGCACATGAGATCTAAAGAGGTTTGAGGAGAGAGAAGATGTTATGATTATAATTTCAGGTTTAGAAAATTCTATCGTTTTCTTGAAAGAGAGTCTAACACTCAAAACAACTTCTGAAATACTTATTTTCTGAAAATTCTATTGTTTTCTTGAAAGAGAGTCTAACTAATTTAATTAATCTTTATTTTATATAAGATAACCGATTAGTTTCTACTTAATTATTTTATTTAAATCATATTTAAAAATAATAATTAAATATAATTAATTAACAAATAATTTTGAAATTCAAAATTCAAATCCCATGGGTATTTTCTATCACTGGCTGGCACCACAATAGAGATTTCCCTAATTTTCTCATTTGTTTGTATAATTAATATTTAAGATAATATATTTATTCCAAAATAAATATCAGTTAATTCAAAATTAACTTTATATTAAAATATTAATTTTAGATAAATAAATAAATATTTTATTATAAATATATTATAATAAGATAATTATTAATCTCTCTCTATATTAATCCAAGCATGATTAATATTTATTTTAACATATAGTTTTTTAAAATAAAAACTATACTTTTAAATAATTAATTAATTCAAAATTAATCATTTGCCCATACCTATCACATAAATATTTCCTTGGCTCGGAAAATTAATTCCTTTGCAATAAAGTGCTTCTCTCTACAAATCTTCCCTATGACATCCTTACCCTTGACAATGTAGGATGGAGGTGACTTGAGGACCATGGACCTATAATACAAAGCTCCAATAAACTAGATTATTAATCAAACTCTTTAATCTAATAATCTTATTTATTAATTCCATGATTACTCCACTATAAATATGGAATTGCAGTCTAAGTATTTATAGAATTATATGTACAGATTTTTCTTTGTACTCCATCTATATAATTAATAAATGTAGTTTTGTCCCCCAACTATTGTTCGTTAATTAGAGCTGGTCAAAATTATCTTTTTACCCTTATATTTTCCTCTTGTTCCTTAAGTAAAATTAATTCACTAGCGAATAATTAATCTATAATCAAATTATAGATTTGAGCTCAATAACTATTTATTTCTAGAATTAACACTTAAGGGAACCAATATTCGATTCGTTTGGAAAGTGTGGATTCCATTATTGTAAATCATGTTCACAGCCATTCATGATATTGAATCTCCAAAAGATCCAATAAGTGAAAAGAGGAGTTCATGACTACTCAGGATTTAGACTATCATCTATAATGATAAGAGTTAAATCATTATGGCAAGCGGTAAGTTTATAGAGATAGTTAATTCATATTGGTCATGTCATATATAATTTCTATTATATACACTACCTTTACCAAGCTGTCTATCCACATTAGTAATCCAATTCTAGACTTCTTGGATTTCGTATGCTTAGTAAACCGTATTAGTAACCATTCATTAAAGATTATATACTTTAATATGTTACTGAATATTTTATTCATTGTATAAAATCTTTATTCTGTCGTACTAATACAAGATCATATCCTCATAAATCAATATGGAATGTCCTTGATATTCATATAAATTATTCAAATAATAATTATAACATTCAAATATAATAAAATTGTACTTTTATTTAAATCAATAAAATGTCTTTACATGCTTTTAGAGCATAAATCCTAACAGATATAACTAGGTCAACGACTAGAAACTAACTTGCCAAGCCATCAGGCACATGTCTCGATCTAAAAAGCACTCCCCAAAACTATGCAAGTGTATAAAAGCTTCAAAAATTGATAAACACAATAGTAATCAATGGAAATGGGAATAATGGGCTAGACACAACCTCTAACTCTTGGATTAATGGGGGTAGGGGAGATTCTAACATTACTACTATGCGGGACTTACTAGGTCTGAGTTTCACATTCAAACTAGGCTCATATTCGACCTACATAATATGAAGAGTTTAAAAGCTAAGATACTTACGAGGTCAGTTGAAAGAGCTATGTTTGTAGTTTCAGAATTCGTTTGACATAAAGAACTGGTCTTTGAAGTCATTCGGATGGCTGGGGAGGTCGATGATTCTGGAAGATTTGGGAAAAAAGGTGAGGTAATAAAAACCATCATGACAGGTTTTAACATCTTGATTGGCCTTCAGATAGAAAAAATATAAAATATCCTCTGGGGTGTGGACCTCCCACTCGTTCTTAAGGAACAAATACTTTAGCCATGGGAGGACGGATAAGAATTTGGTAGGAGCTGAAATGGGGCGAGCTTCACGTAGTTCATGAAGTTGGCAAAGTACTAATCTAGTGGGAGGAAGGCACATGCCTTCAGGTTTTCATCACTCCAGGTCCCGAAGTTGTCCTCCAATGGGGCACAGCTATAATGACCTGGATTTTCAAGACTCGATAATGCGGAAATATAAATGTTTTCATTTAACAAAATATCTCAAAAACCCATATAGTTTTTTTTAAATGTCGTATGGCCATACTTAACATTTAATACAAACATATTTTATGATTAGTAAAATGAGCCTAGTTTATGAAAATAACACAACATTTCCAAAACAAAACGACTTCCCAAAAAGGTCGGTCCATATCTACATTCGCAAGGTAGACTCCAGCGCTCACTGCTCTACCTTGCCCATGTTCTTACATACAACAGGAAACAACTAGGTAAGCGAAAATGCTTAGTAAGTTCAACTTTAAAAACAAAAGCATGTAGAGAAGACAGGTGGTCACTGACCAAGTTACTGTGCACAGATAACAGCAGCTCACAAATATTAGGGCTCCAGATTCATCCAAACCCTACGCAATCAATTTCAAGAATGCAAAAGCATCCTGGCAAACTTATGGTCATGCCTGATAACCAATGGCAAACTATTTCCTATAAATAGATAAATCCTTGCACTCAAAAAATCCCAAAGCAATCAGATATAATATATCATAACTATTTCATATGAACAAATAAATCCCTGCACTCAGAAAATCCCAGAGCAAGCAGATATAATATATAACTATATAATTCGAGACCAACTCTCGACAATTTCAAACAATTTAGGCGTAACACGCCCTCTAGCATAAATGCTAATCTATAAGAGAGAACCGAGTCTCAACACTAAGATCTAGCCAATAAATATCCCCATCAAGGGTAACTCTCGCGTTACCTAGGGCATCGCTACTTATCCAAGAGTAAATCCCTAACAAGGGTAACCATCAAGTTACCTAGGGCATCACTACTTATCCAAGAGTGTAATCAAAGTTACACGGGTTTATAGCCTCACTCAAACTTGGCAACCAATAGTATCTCTAGGCACTCTCACTGAATGGCCAATATTCATGGTTACTATCCGGGAATCGTTCAATGATTAAGTAAGCATGCGGGCCCCTAAGTCCCATTCATTTTTGCGTCCCTAGGTTTAAACCAGCAATCCTCACCTCTTGGCCACTCGTCGCGGTAACGAATTGGACATAAATAAAATCAAGCAGTGTGACGGGGATTAGCCGTCTAGAATATGACGGATATCTGCCAGTCATATTTTCTGAATCAGCACCAACTAGACTAACATCTCTAAGCAAACTTTCTACGACAGTGTACATATGTGCATGTGTCTCTATACTAACATACAATACAATATTCGTTTCATGTTGCAGCCACACAATAGAAGTTGACGTATTTGGAGTCCTTAGTTCTCGACAAGATTTCACCCTCCAATGTATACTCCAGTTATGCTTAGCCAATACTATAATTACCCACACAGTATACTCGGATTAATTATGGCACTTCATAATTCATTATTATTATTTTGGGCAGTTTGGTCATTTTAAAAATTATTTGTCAGGATTAAAGATCCTTATTTGGCCTTAAACCCATTAAAGAAATTCATACTCAAAAAATTTGAGACTAAACCCTAAGTCTCGGGGAGACCTATCCTATGGTCTCGATACTTAGGCTCAGGTATCGCAATAGTATTTTCCCACAATCCGCTAAAAATCTTATCCTTCTATTAAACCGTACTTTCAACAGGCGTTTAAATATATAAAAGATTTTAGCCGGTATTATATCCATAAAATACTAATTAAATTCCTTAATTATTTTTCAAGAAAATAATCTCTTAATTTTCCTTTTATTTTTCTTAAGGTTTTAATCTCTAAAAATCGTTTTAAGAAAATTGCCTAATTTTAACTTAATTAAGAAAACCGTTAAAACTTTCTTATCTTGACAAGTAAATTTTTCTGAAGTCAATTAATCAAGTTTACTTACTAGAGAAATAATATATTTAATTATTTTCTCAAAATATAGGGTTTTAAACCCTCTTTTAATTTATTAACTTATTAATAAATTAAATTTTTTATTTTTAGAAAGAATAAAAATTCTTTAATAAAAATAATTCTCACTAATTTCAAAGTGATATTTTATGTCAAAATGTTTTTAAGACTTACCAAGTTTTTATCTTACAATAAGCACAATTGTACTTTTTACCTTAAGTTCCAAAATCTTATTTTTACACTAAGTGTGAAATTTACTTACCCAATTGTTACCAAAATTTCTCAATTCCATTTTTGGTATGCCATTTAGGTCTTTGTAAAATCTTAGGTCAAAAGGAACATTTTTTATTGGTGAAAATATTTTCCAAACAATGAGGTAAAAATGACCTTATTTTCAAGTCCTTATTTTTTTCCAAACTTTGGCACTAATAACCTTCAAATCGTTCAGTATTTTGTTACAAAATTTTACAGTTGAATACAAGTTTATGCCAAGAACATGTCCACACATTTTTAGAAAAACTGGGTTCATTTGACCTATACAGTGGCTGTCCAAACATGGTCTCGAAATTAAGAATACGAAAAAACAGTTTTTTACCTAAACTTTGAAATAGCATAACTCACTCATTTCTAAACATTTTTGAGTGTTTCAAAAGCTAAATTTTATTTACTCAATCTGAAAACATCACAGTACAATTTAATTTTACAAAATCAATATACAGTGGATGCTTGAACCCTTGGAAGTCACAACTCAAAACTTGTATTTTTGTTTTAGGGTTTTCAACAAAACCCTTAGGGATTTTGGTTCCTATTTTCAAAAATCAACACACAAGCATCATAAAAATTATAAAGCAACTACCATAGCCTTATTACATCACCAATAATAAACTTTAAGCATTAACTATACAAAATAATGCTTAGAAATAAAAACCATACAATAACAACCATAAAAAGTAAAAAAAATTACCTCTTCTTGTTCTTGCTTAAGGTTTGGATCTTTCTACTAGCTTGGGCTCCTTAAAAACCATTTCAAAACCTTAACCAACTCCCCCAACAACATATATAATGAGCTATTAAAAAGTCTATGGTTAAAACTTTACAAGAGTCTAGTTTTTTGAAACTTTACCTTAGGGAAACCCTTCCTAGACCAAAGCTTAGCTTCCAAGCATTCTTAGTGTTCTTGAGGTTGAAAAGGGAGAGAAAAATTGAGAGAGATTTCAAAAAAAGATGAGAGTGATTGTGAGAGAGAGGGGGTCGGTTTTGGGGAGGTTTAGAATGAGCATATCAGCTAATTAATATCTAAACACTTGACTGTTTTACCTTTATCACTTTATGTCATTATCCCTAATTTAAATATGATCAAAACTTAATTAATTTGATGCACACACTTAATATCCTCACATGGACGGCCACCAGTTTCTCTATATATGTAATTATTATTTTTATATATAAAGGTTAATAAATATTTACTAAGAAGAAAAATCTAATTTGACTTTCTATAACATTTTTCAGTCTTTAATAAGTTTTAAAAATAAAACTTAACATATAATAATTAAATTAAATGTCTCTCACATTTAATTTAATTAATCACACAATAAAATTTAACCTAAGGTCCATTTATGGAATAAAATTCCCCAATTCGGTAAAATTAAGCATTTAACACAAAATGCCCTAAAAATTCCATTTTCTCTTAGGTTTATTATTTTTTTGACCAAACTTTAATTTTTATGAATGTATTTTATGCCCAAAATATATTTGACATATTTTTTCATTTTATTTTCTTATATTTTTACCCGATGTCGGTCCAAGACCGAAATCCTTATCTTGACTTTTCAACACAAAATTCATAATTTGGCTAGCAATAACTCATGGAAATAAATTCCAAACAAATATAATATTATTTAAAATAATATTCTTAACTCGGGGAAAACAATCCCGACCTGAGTTGTTTCAAGGTACCCAAAACACAGGACGTTACAACAACTCAGCTCAACCCTCAAATGGAGGTCGAGCATAGAAGTTGGGGTTCACCTTGATCTCGTGACCTGAATTATTTTATTCACCTTGGGTTGAGAAGTGATTCGAGACACGATCCTCTTGGCCTCGAAGAAACTGTTAGGTCCTACCTCGATCTCCTTCTCCACCACTGGACCAAGAACGGTGAATATTGCAAAAAATTTGAGAGGTAATCGTTAAGGGGATTTCTGAGAGGAAAGAAAGAGGGTTTCTGAGAATTTTTGGAGAGAAAGAAGGATGGGAAACTTGAATGAAAATGTGATGAATGCCATGTTTTGTTTTCCTATTTATACGTCAAACTTGGGGAAAAATCTAGGCCACACGATTAAAGAAGGCCGAGATCTGAGGGTTAGAATTAAATAAATCAAACGGCGACAAAAGTTGACAAGAAAACTGTCACAGTACTCGAAACTTGAACAGACGCATATAATAAGCAGATATGTGTCCTGTACTCGAGTGAATTGGTGGGCACATTTTCTGACATCAGAAGCCAAAAAGATCCTATTGTGCGTGTCAAAAGTGACGTCGTGCATGAGCAGGGACATGGGGGGTAAATGTTGTACCCTAAAAACAAGAGCAAAACTATCTTGCTCGGAGTATAGTTGGCACACAATATATAAAGGTTACAAGGCTTTAGAGATATCTCGTTAGCTCCAAACA
This sequence comes from Humulus lupulus, assembly GCF_963169125.1. Classification (NCBI taxonomy): domain Eukaryota; kingdom Viridiplantae; phylum Streptophyta; class Magnoliopsida; order Rosales; family Cannabaceae; genus Humulus; species Humulus lupulus. Next base: position 159,122,524 of record NC_084799.1, read on the forward strand.
AAATAGCGCGAGGCTGTGTCACTGAGTCTGGGACAGCCTAGGATCCTTTAAATCATTTGAAATGCTGGTGACAAGAGATTGAAGTGTCCCGTGTCCAGATTTCCCTCATCAGGCCCGAGCATTATCTAAGTCAATCCGTCTTGCTCCAATTATATCTAGTTCAAGAGTGATATCTATCTTGAGGCGGTTCAAAGGTGTGCATATGGATGAATCCCTACAGACTCGGATGCCCAATATGCTTGTTAAACCCACATGATCATTATATACATTTATTGATTAATGTAAAGGACAATAGGCTTAATTAGGGTATTTACATATCCATTTATTTGGGAAGTTACACACTATTATATATTACCATTTATAGTACGGTTACCCAATATTGTCCATCACAATTCCATATAGAATATATGGAGAATCGACAGTGCAAGGGACTGGCATCTTGTATGCCAAAACTCTGCTGAAATTGTCATAAACAATCTCTTCAAGAGTTCCTAAGCAAGAATAAGAGTGACTCGTGGACTAGGTGGATTTTAACCACTAAACCTCATTAAAATGTTGTGAGTTTACATTCTCGATTTATGAACAAGCTTAATCTCTCTAATCAGGTTTCTAATCCATGTTGTCAAAAAAGTGCATCACCATTCACAAACCCTATAACTTATAAGTACTTTTATCTTCCTTTCTAATTCATTTTCAACTTCCACTATATGTGCTTTAAACACAATTTGTAACGTCCCAAAATTCCTAATAAGGTTTAGTGCCTTGATTAGTGGGCAAGGTGGGCCTAATTGGATTTTTTGTGTGATTTTATTGAATATTTATGCGATTATATTAATTACATGAGTTATATTATAATATGACTGACTATGCATGTTTAAGTGTATTATATGTGCTTAAAGGCCCGCTTTTGTTAAAAAGGGGCATATTCATAATTTTGACCCATTGAGGGTATAAAGGTAATTATATGTGTTATATGTTTAAGACCAAATTATTATATGGATATATTTGAGATATTCGGCACGAGTCAGTTCTTTTAAGCCAAGCAGCAGAAAAGTCATAACGGGGATTAATACCTAGCTCGGGGTGAGCTTAGGGGTATTTTGGTGAATTACTGAGAATTGTTGGAGTATGAGTTATAATTGTGAGAAAATAGTTTTATAGGGAGAATTAGTGGAAATTTAAGTGAAATTTGAGGGATAGTTGGAAATTGGTGTCAAATGACATTTTTCCCCATGTGGGCATTGTTGAGAGACTTAAGAGGTCGGGGTATTGTGGTCCTTTGCCCTTATGCGGCTAAGACTCAATTGAGTCTCAAGCTTTCCACACAATTCATGTTCTCAGTAACACTATCTCTCTCTCTTCTCCCTAGTTCTCGATCAAAGGCTTGGAAGGCAAGGCTTAGTTTGGAGACATTGCTTGCATTTATTAGGAATCCATGGTTAAGAGGGATTAGAGGCTGCAGAGGATCACTATTCTGGTTAAAAATCTCAAAATTTCTGAGGTAATCCCTTAAGTTTAAACTCTAATGTTATTTTGGTATGTCCTTGTAATTCCCAACTATTTCTAAAACTTAGATCATTAACCCTACTAGACATAACTACTACTTTGAAGAGAACATACATGAGAAAAATTCATAACTTTATTGAAAACTTTAAGTAATATTTGTAATACATAAATACATAAATGAGCTCATTGTTTTAAAATAAAACATAACTTTAAATGAATTTGTTTACAAAACTAAATGCGAAAAATACATAAAAACGTAATTTAAAGAGACTATAAAAAAATAACGTCACCCTCGAATCGACACGCAGCCCATCCACTCCATTCACCTCAACACACACACCAAGCTTCCAAGAATCATTCAGCCTTTATATCTATTTTTCTGCATCACACTAAAAAGAAAAAGGAATGAGCTTACTACCCAACAAGGAAAAATCTACTAACATATATATAACATCAAACGTAAACATAAGATCATAACAAAACATACACTATAAAACATATATATCAACTATAACCCATGTACATGGTGACTATTGGGGTTTGCTAGCTAAGCAACTATAAGCCTCAAAATACAATGAGGTTTGCTAACTAAGCAACTATAAGCCTCAAAATACAATGAGGTTTGCTAACTAAGCAACTATAAGCCCCAAGAACATAAAAGTGTTGGGGTTTGCTATTTAAGCAACTATAAGCCCCAAAACATATATACTATAACATATCATAACATAATCATAACATACAAGTACATAAAAATTATCCTATTTTCCTTACCAACACCGGAATAATTGAGAACAAATGCGGGACTTGGAACACTCCTAAAACCAGCAATAAAAATGGTGAGTATTTCTAAAGGGTAAAGAATAATTGTGGAAACTAAACCTTCAAAACAAATCTTACCAAGGAAGTTTAAGTTTCAAGAGCCTAGTCAAAACCAATATCAAAAGTTAGGATCTGAATAAAAGGACTAAAGAAAACTAAAGAGTTTTAAAGGATTGAACTTAAAGAATAAGAGTACCTTAGTTGACCTTATGGATTGGTCTAACTCCAATACCGAAATACACTAAACCTCACTTCCCAAGTATTTTATAAAGCTTAAGAATGGAAAAGCTTTTTCCCAACCTAAGTGTATATCACTCTTATGGTCTCACTAGCACATTTGAGTCTGATCACAGCTGAAGAGTCAGTGGAAGGGCTGAGTATTAAGTCCTATTTATAGAGTTCTAGGAATAAATATCTTCTTTTTGGCTTTGAATAAAAATAATTAATAAAATTGAAAATAATTGATTATTTGTCAATCAGAGGCTGAAGACTCGGTCAAAACGTTCAGAAGTAGGTCTAAGGAGTCAAAGCTTGTTTTAAAAATTAAAAATTAAAATAAAAAATAAAGGATTTAGGACGATATATCGCCCCTATGTGGCGATATATCGGCTCTGCCCTATTCCCGAGCCTCCGTTCGTACGATCGTGCAATGTCAATGTGTTTTTCGTATTCTTCGTCAGGCGATATAATGGCTCCAATGCTGCGATATATCGGCATACGTGAATATTTTAAACACGTAATTGCACTTTTTCAGCATAACTAAAGTTGGATAACTACTTTGACTGAGTCAAACTACGACCCTAACAGTTTTTGGTGAAGACTAATGATTATATTTCCTTATTTAATCATTAAAATACTAATTCCTTAATAATCATGCTTATAACAAATATCATATTTATGACCAGCAATATTAATCAAACCTTATGTTATAATTAATATTCTTAAACTATAGGTGAAACTTATAAAATCCATAACTATTGCTAGGAGTTTCCAACTAAGTCCCGGTTTGAACCAAAATCCACGAAATCTAAAATACTACAACTACTACTAACTAGCTAACTAAGTAAACATTATGGGATAAACCAAAATTAAATAAATTCTAACCCAGCTCCAAAGATTGATAAGATTTAATGCCAAGAAAATAAAATAAAAGATTGACAATAAAGTTATTTAAGAGAAGAAAAATAAACCAATTATGATTTGTAAATAAGTTGTAAAAGAAAGATTATTAAGATACTAGAATCCACAATATGTAAGTTTAATATTATTTATTAGTATATTGATTCCCAAGTTTTAGTGATAGTTAAAATAAATCAAGCTATCATTTTCCAAATAGATTCATAATTTAAGCACAAATTATTTCTCACTTTTCAAAATTTTTTTTTAAAAGTATTTAAAGTGAATCAGCCTAATGAAACAAACAAAAAATCAAATAACATTATTTATAAGGAAAAACACAATATTTTTGTTCTAAGCATTGGGTGTGTACAATTTAATGACACATCTTACACAAAGAATATTATGCTTTAAAAAATGAGGAACAAAGTGTACTATTATTTTACAATCCAAAATATAAGATATTAAGATGAAATACATATATGAAGAAGAAAAATTCATAAACTTTGTTGCATTACAAGGGAAATCAACATACAACAATAAATACTATCTAGTTACGAGTTGCTTCATCATGTTCTGAATAATCTTGTGAAAAAGATTAGAAGCACATAAATAGAATCCAAAATATATTACAAAAGAAAGACATACTTGGCACAAAATAGTCTTCCCAAAAGGAAGAGAGAAAATGTAGGGAGAAAGTGTAGAAAAGATGATAGTAACCAAAAATTAAGCACCAAAAATTGTCTTGAAATTAACTACAACATATTACAAAAAAATATCTATAAAAACATATAAAAGCCTAAAATATTACAATAAGACTAATAAATTCAAAATTACTTAAGAACTCAATAAATTACTTAAAAACATAAGAACTAAGCAACACTTAGCATAAAAAATATGGTGAAATAATTCTATTTTGTAGCGCGTGGTCATATCGTAAGTAAGGAAGGGATTCTGGTGGACCTAACCAAGATAGAGGCAGTGATAGACTGGTCGAGACCGAGCAGTGTACTAAAGGTTAGAAGCTTCCTGGGATTAGCAAGGTACTATTGGTGATTCATTGACGGATTCTCCAAAATAGCAACACCATTGACTGAGCTGACGCGTAATTAGATTAAGTATGTGTAGACAGATAGATGTGAGAATAGTTTCAAAGGGTTGAAGCGACGACTGATTACTGCTCGGGTACTTACTCTTCCATCAGACAAGGAAAATTTTGTGGTCAACTGTGATGCTTCGAGGTAGGGTTTGGGGTGTGTATTGATGCAAGCTAGAAAGGTTATAGCTTATGCGTCTACACAGATTAAGGAGTATGAGCAGAGGTATCCCACTCATGATCTGGAACTAGCAGCGGTGGTATTTGAATTGAAGGTATGGAGGCACTACCTGTATGGAGGAAAGTGCAAAATATACACTAACCATAAAAGTTTTAAGTATTTCTTCACTCAAAAGGATTTGAATATGCGCCAAAGGCGTTGGCGTTATTTTGTAAAGGACTATGATTGTGAGATTTTGTTCCATCCAGGAAAGGCCAATGTTGTTGCCGACACATTGATTCGGAGGGGTCTAGGACAATTGTTTAATTCGAGACAAGAGCGGGAATTAAATTGGTAGTTGGTCAGCTAGCCAACATTACTCTTCATTCCACACTAGCTGAATTGTAGAAGGAGGGTCCCCAGTTGAGGAAACAAATGGAGAATTCCTTAGTTGGATTGGCTAGAGACTTTTCTATTTTAGAGGTAAATCTATTCATGTATAAAAATCGGATTTGTGTTCCGATGGATTCTTGTATCATGCGAGAGATTTTGGATGAGTCTCATACCAATCCTTATTCTCCATCTGGATACGATGAAGATGTACCAATATCTAAGGACTTTGTATTGGTGGCCAGGATTGAAGAAGGATGTGGTGGATTATATGGCCAAGTGTTTAGACTGTCAGCAGGGGAAAGCTGAACACCAAAGGCCATCAAGGTTGCTTCAGCCTTTACGGATTCCAGAGTGGAAGTGGGAAGATATTACCATGGACTTCGTGGTTAGATTGTTGAGAGCAGTGGGGCAACATGATTCTGTGTGGGTGATTGTGGATAGGTGTACCAAATCAACCCACTTTTTGCCTGTTAGAACGTATTTTACGTTGGAGTAGTACGCGGTGTTGTATGTAAAGGAGATTGTGCGTCTCCATGGGGCTTTGATATCGATAGTGTCCGACAGGGACCCCACCTTCACCTCTAAGTTTTGGGAAAGCCTGCAGAAGGATGTGGGCACATTGTTGAGATTTAGTACAACCTGTCATCCTTAGATGGATAGATAGTCTGAGAATACGATCCAAATATTAGAAGATATGCTACGGGCATGCGTGATGGACTTTGGGGGATCTTGGAGTAAGTATCTCCCTTTGATTGAATTTTCTTATAATCACAGTTATTAGGAAACTATCAGAGTGGCTCCGTATGAAATGTTGTATGGGAGGAAATGCAGAGCGACCATTCATTAGGATGAGATGGGTGAGAGGAAGTACTTAGGTCCTGAGGCAGTTTAACAGAATAATGAGACAATTGAGAAGATTACAACTGGAATGCTCACCTCCCAGAGTAGACAGAAGAGTTATTCAGTCTTGAAACATAGATGTGTAGAGTTTCAAGTAGGTGATCATGTGTTTCACAGAGTTTCTCATTTGAGAGGAGTGAAATGGTTTGGAGTGAAAGGCAAGTTAAGTCCTAGATTTGTTGGCTCCTTTGAGATTCTTGAACAAGGTGGAGAGGTGGGGTACAAGTTAGTCATACCTCCAACTTTATCAGGGGTTCACAACGTATTTCATGTGTCTATGCTCCGGAAGTACGTATCAGACCCTGCACATGTGTTGAGTTATGAAAACCTTGAATTGGATGAGGATTTATCTTATGAGGAGTAGCCAATCCAGATTCTTGATAGAAAGGATAAAGTCTTGCGAAACAAGACCATTGCCTTAGTGAAAGTACTGTGGAGAAATAACAAAGTAGAGGAGGGGATAGTTGTAACGTCCCAAATTTGCTAATAAGGCTTAGTGCCTTGATTAGCGTGCCATGAGGGCAATAATTGATTTAATTGTGTTATTACATGATTAATCATGATATATGTGTATTATTCTTTGATTGCTTGATCTACGTTATGATATGACTAGATATTCATGTTTAGGTGTATTAAATATGCATGTGGTCTGTTCTAGTTAACAAGGGGCATATTTGTTATTTTCACCCGTTAAGGGCATAAATGTAACTATGTATGTGTTATGAGTAAGACCACAATATTTTTGAGATATATTTGAGATGTGTGGTTTGAGGCGATCCTAGTGAGCAGATTAGCAGAATAGTCACAACATGATCAAATACCCGACTCAGGGTGAGCCTAGGGGTATTTGGGGAACGTAGTCTGTATTCGAGGTTGATCGGGTAACATGTAGTTATTTAACGGTTATTTGGGTATGACGGGATTCGTTGGGAATTTATAGGACAACTTGAGGAATTAGCGTGAAACGTGGCTAATGACAATTTTGTCATTGGGGCGTTAAAGAGCAAGAGCTAGCCTAGGGGGTACTTTGGTCATTTTGTTATCAAGGGATAGACTTGGAAAAACCTTTAGGAAGGGACCAAAACACCAAACTCACACATCCTCCCTTCTCCCACATTCTCTCTCTCATTTTGGCATTCTCTTGAGCCTTGGGGAAGCAGTTGAAGTTTGGATACTTAGCTTGGGAATCCAGGAGGACTTGGGGCTGGGACTTGGGGAATCTAGCTAGGAAAAAGTTTGGAGTATGATTTTTGGTTGTTTTTCTGCTGTAATTTAGGGGTTTTCTTGAGGTTTAAACCTTAGGCTGATTTTGGATTTTAGTGAGAGTATGGAGTAGTTTTTGGGGAAATTATAATGATTATGTTGTGTTGATATGAGTTCTAGACGTAATTCTGGGTTTGGGTATTGATTAGGGTGAATTTGAGTGAAATTGGCTCGAGGAAACGTAAGGGAATTCCGGGTTTTGGAGCTCGAGCCGCCACACTATTCTTTAAGCGCCGTGACCCGTGTGAGTGAGAGGGCCTTGAAGATTCTCTGAAATCGCCCAGGCGCCGCAGCGCAGGTTGGGTCGCGCTGCGGCCTATGTCCACCAAGTAAGAGCCTCGAGCTCTCTAACTTGTAGAGGGTCATGGTGCCTCTGAGGAGGACCGCGACTCAAATATAAAGTATTGGCCAAGTAGGGTTTTTGGGCTTGGGAACTCAAACTTAGGGGCTCGGGAAGGATCCCACTACCCAGTTTAGTAGAATTCGAGGTCCCGGAGGCTAGTATGTTATTTCGAGGTTTTTTATTGGTTTAGGGTTTGATGGTTATTTATTATTATTAAGTTTTCACTTGGTTTTACCGATAAGGCTCGGGATTTGAGATCGTGCTCGTGATCGCTTTGCACTATTAGCTCGGGACTCGGGTAAAAAAACTTTTTGTGCTCATAGAGCAGGGCATGGCCTGATTATCTATGTTTAGTGTTATGTGTGAATGTCTATACTTGTTATGTAATTTATATGTTTACGACGGATCGACAAAGGTCAGGATAGGCAAAGGCTGAAAAGGACAATAAGCATGTTGAATGCAGGACACCATGGCATGGCCATCTAGGGTGTTGTATTAACCTGCTCGGTTAAGGCCATGAACCTGGTGCCTGGCAATGCACCTTGATCGGCTTAGGTCGTTGTTGTAAATTTCTTGTTGTGTTTCTTTAAGTTATGTGTTTGCTGAAATGAACAGTTATATGCTATGTTTGTGGAGTTTTCTTGCTGGGCCTTTGCTCACGAGTGTTCTATGGTGCAGGTATGGGAAAGGGAAAAGCCAACTAAGCATGAGTTTGAGGGCATGGAGCGGTGCGTACATGTTTGGCCTACCTGGCTGCCACCTCTGGGGATAGTTTTGAGGAACGTACTATAAACGTTTGATTTTGTCGCCTAGGTCAACTGTACACTAACTTTTGAGTTGTAAATATGTTGTAAGACAATATTTTGGGATCCCAATGTAACACTTTTATGATTTAAATGAATTTCCAAACTTTTGTAGTGAATTCTTATTTAAATGAGTCTTTACTTTAATTAATCACACTTTTTGGTCTAATTCATTGATTAGTGATTTAATTGCACGTTTTAAAATCACATGGTAATGACTCTAGGGTAGTAGGGCATTACAAAATCACATGTCCTAAAACAATTCCTTTTTTAACCATAAAATGACATTTTTCCCAATTAAGCACAATGTTTTTCTCTTTACAATGAATCAAGACAAGAGAAATATTGTGCAAACATTCATCAAAGAAAGATCCAAATACAAAAAAATCATTTATAAATACTTCAAGGAATCTTTCAACCATACCAGAAAAAATTTAAACCATAAACTTTTGAAAAGTCGCAGGTGCGTTGCATAATCCAAAAGGCATGCGACGATAGGCAAAAGTCCCAAAAGGGCATGTAAATGCAGTCTTTTCTTCATCTTCTATGGAAATGGAGATTTGGTTATATCCTAAATACCCATCAACAAAGCAATAATACAGCTAAACGTTCAAGCATTTGATCAATAAAGGGTAATGGAAAGTGTTCTTTTCTAGTAACATTATTTAACTTTATATAGTCTATGCACACTCTCCACCATGGTTGTACTCTAGTAGGGATAATTATTTTTTTTTTTCATTTTCAACAACTATGATCCCAAACTTCTTAGGCACAACATGAACTAGACTAACTCATTGACTATCAGAAATAGGGTAAATGATACCTACATCTAATAGTTTAATGACCTCTTCCCTCACTACTTCTTTCATATTTGGATTTAGCCTTCTTTGACATTCCTGAGAGGTTTTAGAATTCTCTTCTAGATGGATTCTATGCATACATATGGATGGGTTAATTCCTTCAATTTCTCTAATTGTCCAACCTATGGTTACTTTATGTTTTCTAAGGACATCTAACAATTTATGATAACAGGTAGAGTTTTAGACTCTCCTAGAAAAGCACATTTTAAATTTTTTGGCAAAGGTTTCGGATTTAACATTGGAGACTTGAAAATTGATTTAATATGCTCTAGGGGTGAAAAAGGTTCAATTGTGATATTATTTAAGGGCATAGACTCTAACAAAGAATTCACATCATTCATGTAATCATCATCATGTAAGCTCTTACCATAATATTTTTCACAAAACTCAAGCAAGTCATTTCCATCATCATCAAAAATATTCTCAATCATGTTAATTTCATGCACTTCCTCACACTCGACAAATTTAGTAACACTAAATACATTCAATTCAATAATCATATTTCCAAAAGATAACTTCAAAATGCCATTACGACAATTAATGATTTCATTAGTTGTAGCTAAGAATGGTCTAACTGAAATGATAGGAATTTGAGCATGCACATTTTCCACAGGTTGAGTATCAAGAACAATGAAGTCAACAGGAAAGTAAAATTTATCAACTTTTATTAAAACATCTTCTATAATGCCTCTAGGAATTTTCACAGAACGATTGGCTAATTGAAGAGTTATAGAAGTAGGTTTTAGTTCACGGAGACCAAGTTGTTTATAAACAGAATAAGGCAATAGATTCACACTATCACCCAAATCAAGTAAAGCCTTGTTAAAAATGATCACCAATAATGCATAAAATTGTAGGACACCCAGGATCTTTATATTTCACAAGACTCTTTTGTTGAAAAATGGAACTACCTTGTTCAGTTAAAAAATCTTTTTTAGGAACATTAGTGTTTCTCTTCACAGTACGAAGATCCTTCAAAAATTTAGAGTAGGCTGGGAATTTGTTTATTGGCATCTAAGAAAGGGATATTGATACTAACTTGCTTAAAAAAAATTCTAAGATATCATTATATTGGCCACCTCTTTTAATTGGAAGTAACCTTTGTGGGAATGAAGCATTGGGAATGAAATGATGGATTAGAGTATCCTCCTTTGAATAGTCATTAGCATTAGAAATAGAAGGCTGACTCTTTCCTTTTTCTTTTTGAACCTCAGGTATGTAATCGGGTTTGACAATGTTCTTTTCGGACCTAAGAGTTGAAATTAATTTGGCTTCTCCATTATTACTAGACTTTCCTATCTCAGGTTGACCTTTTGGATTTGGGATATGTTGACTAGGGTATGTTCCTTTTTCTCCATCACCCAAAGTAGTAGCGAGTTGTCCTACTCGTGTCTCGAGTTTTGTAATTGACTGAGACTGGTTTTGTAGGATTTGTTGAGTGGAATGCATAAATTGTTGTAAAGTATCCTCTAAAGAAAATTTCCTTTGTTGAGAATATGGTTGATTTTGTGGGGCATGAGTTTGGTTTTGCATGTTATATTGGTGCCCTTGGTTCATTGGAGGCTAGTTTTGTCTCCATAAAAAGTTTGGATGGTTTCTCCAATTTGGATTCACTACTGCAAAAAAGGCTTTTTAGCGAGCCCTATAAAAGTTTTTAGGGCACAAGGGGCGCGAGTCCTCTATTTGAGAGCCTTAAAAACTTAGATTTTTTAGGGCTCGCAAAAAATGTTTTTAGGGCTCGCAATGAAAGAATTGACGCGAGCCCTAAAAGAATGGTCGCAGTAAGAAACAACGCCACCACTCCACAGTGGCCATTGGGTCTACATTTTTGGTGGGTTTTCAAGCCCAAGATGCAAGGAATATGGTGTTGGTGGTGGTTCATCTCATGGTGGCTCGATGTGGCCGGAAAATGGTTGGAAAGTTTGGGAAAACCCAAAATCGCAGAAACTTCGACAATCACTTTGAGGGCCTTAGGCCGCACATGAGGGTCTGAGCTCCAGGGGATGGAGTTTTTGGAGGGCGGCGAATGGCGTTCGGCAACGACGGCAAGGCGACCGTTTGACCTTGGCAGAGACGAGCTAGAGAGAGAGAGAGAGAGAGAGAGAGAGAGAGAGAGAGAAGGAGCTTTGGGAGAGAGAGAGAACTGAGGAGAGAGAGTGATTTTTGTGTTTTATTTATATTATTGAGTGATTTGAGGGATTGGAGGGAATTTGTGATTTTTTAAAATTCCAACTTTTAGGACACACATAAGTTTTAGGGCTTGCACCGCGTGTCCTAAAAAAATTCTTTAAGGACTCGCAATGAGTGTCCTAAAAAGCCCAGATGGTGTTTGGTAAAATAAATTTAAACTTTTAGGACACACATAGTTTTTAGGACTCGCTCCGTGAGCCCTAAAATAAATTCTTGCGAGCCCTAAAAAGTCCAGGAGCTGTTTTTAAGGCTCTCATCTAGGTGAGTGCCCTAAAAAAGTGTCCTAAAATGGTGTTTTTGTAGTAGTTATTATAAGTGGATGAAAATGGGCTATCATTTTGTTTCCCATAAGCATGAAGAGAATTGGACTCCTCAGCCTCTTGGTAGGAAGGACATTATTGGGCATTATGACAAGGACTAGAACATATTGAACAAACATTTTTTTCTGGGTTGCTTTGGAGAATTTATAGTTTGGCTTATGACTAAAGCTTCTACTATTCTCGCTAATTTTTCTAAGATTGTTTTTAAGTCTAATTCATCTTTTACTTCATATCTTCCTCCTCTTTTTGGTGAATTAGTTGACCTAGACCTAGGATCAAAATAATTCCATTGTTGTGAATTGACAGGTAAATCTTCAAGGGCGTCCCAACCCTCTTGCCCTTGAAATTGTAAAAAATTTACAGTTTGCATAGATTGAATCATTTGATGCTTAGAGGGAGTCAAACCATCAGTAAAATATTTTACAAATCTCCATTTTTCAAAACCATGATGAGGACATTTTAATAATAAATCTATAAATCTTTCCCAAAATTCATAAAACTCCTCATTATCTTTTAGAAAAACCTCAGAGATTTCTCTCTTTAGACTATCAGTTTTAGACATAGGAAAACATTTCAACAAAAATTTATAATAAAGTTGATCCCATGTTGTTATAAACCCTGTGGGAAGGGAATTTAACCAAACATTTGATTTGTCTTTTAATGAAAAAGGGAACAATCTTAGTTTGACTGACTCATTAGAAATTTTTTGAAATCTAAATGTTGGGCAAATTTCTACGAAATCTTTGACATGCATGTATGGATCTTCTCTATCTAACCCATAAAAAGATGGCAATAATTGAATGATTTTTGGTTGAAGCTCAAAATGGGTAGTGTTAGTGTAAGGAAAAACAATACATGAAGGAGCATTAGACGAAATAGGTGAAAATTATTCAATTAAAGTTTTTTCTTGCACAAAATTTCCGCCAGCAGGATTTCCATTATCATTAGCCATTGGTTCCATGATGATTAAAATTTTACTAACACTTTCAATTTCAAACAAAGATAAACATCTTTTTACCAAACAATTTTTAGAGTTACTTTCCCAATGATACATACAATTTTCACAAACAAGACAACAAATATAATCTCTCAAGAAAACAATTTTCTGATGTGGAAGATCAGTTAAAACGACAACCACAGAGCATACTTAGAATTTTTAGAGATTTCACAACAATATAATTTTTATGGTTTACTTGTCCCTAGGTTAATTAGTAGAGGCAGATTGGGAATTTCGTTCAAATTTCCTTTAAGCAAAGATTGCTTATGGTGAAACGACAAGATTTAGGGTTTCTTTTCAAGTATTTTTTACAATTACACAATAATATGATAAGAGAAATAAAATAAGACAAAATAGATAATGTTAACTAAAATTGAACAAGAGTTGGGAGGCATAGCATGCAATCAACCACAACAAAAATAATGTAAAAACTAGGTGGAAAAATTGCTATCAACTAGTAAATAAGGTAAAAAAAAAAAAAAAAACTAGAAGGCACATGTGCCATCAACTAAATAAAAGAGTTGGGAGGCATAGCATGCCATCAACCTTAATAAAATAAAGCAAAGACTAGGAGGAAATTTTTTTCATTAACTAGTAAATATGCACAAAAATATAACAACAAAAATAAATAAAGCAAATTACTACAAAAATTAGGAGGCACAAGTGTCGTCAACTAAAAAAAAAATAGAAAGCATAAGTATAAATATATATATAAGTAAATTTTTTTATGGGTGGTAGAACTGTCCCAAATTTTCTTCTTATCTTTTTTTTTTTTAGTTTTATATTTTTATATAGTTCAAAAATTTAAAAAAGTTGTAGAAGAATTCACTAACCTTGAGAAAAAGTTCGTTTCTTTTCTTGCAACTCACCGACAACGACGCCAAAAACATGATGGATCCAAAATTGGTATGTTTTAAATATGTCCAGCGCAAAAATCATATATATAGTATAGACTTCGTGTAAGCAAGGATGTCGAACCCAAATGAGTTGTCTATAATAAAAAAGAAACTATTTTAAAACAAAATTAAATAAATTCTAACCTAGCTCCAAAGATTGATAAGATTTAATGCCAAGAAAAAAACTAAAAGATTGAAAATAAAGTTATTCAATAGAAAAAAATTAAGCAATTATGGTTTGTAAATAAGTTGAAAAAGATAGATTATTATGATACTAGAATCCAAAAAGATAAGTTTAATAATATTTATTAGTATATTAATTCCCAAGTTTTAGTGATAGTTAAAATAAATCAAACTATCATTTTCCAACTAGATTTATAATTTAAGCACAAATTATTTCTAAAATGATAGGATTTTTCTTTACTTAAAAAAAAAAAAAATTACTTTCAAAGTATTTAATGTGGTTCAACATAATGAAACAACAAAAAATCAAATAACATTATCTATAAGGCAAAACATAATATTTTTGTTCTAAGCATTGGATGTGTACAATTTAATGTCACATCTTACACAAAGAATATTATGCTTTGCAAAATGAAGAACAAAGTGTAATATTATCTAACAATCCAAAATACAAGATATTAAAGATGAAAGACATATATGAAGAAGAAAAATGCATAAACTTTGTTGCATTACAAGAGAAATCAACATATAAAATAAATAATGTCTGGTTACAAGTTTCTTCATCATGATCTTAATAATCTTATGAAAAAGATTAGAAGCACATAACTAGAATCCAAAATATATTACAAAAGAAATACATACTTGGCACAAAATGTTATTCTCAAAAGGAAGAGAGAAAGTGTAGAAAAGATGATAGTAACAAAAAATTAAGCACCCAAAAAGGGTCTTGAAATTACATATTTATAGCCAAAATGAGAGTATTAAAATATTCAATTTAAATTAATTAAATGAATAATAATATGGCAAGTAGGGATAAATTCTAGGGTGTCATGATGAATTTTGCAGTGAAATGTATAGAAAAAATGGGTAAAAAAATGGCATTTGAGGGACATGGGGACAAGAAGACAATGTGGCTCAAGAGGAAAAGGTGCAGGTTGCAAGAGGTTGTGGAAGGCTAGGCCGTGAGGTATCTGAGTCCGAAAGGAGACTGGGAGGGGTGGGCTTTTGGGGCTGTTGGGCACGAGCCTGGAGGAGCTGGAGGCTTTGGACCCAGGTGAGGAGGCGAGCCCATGTGGTGGAGTAGGGAGCAGGTGCATGCGGGCTTGTTGGGTGTGGACCTGGAGGCTTTGGGCCTAGGTGAGGAGGTTTTTCCTTTTGGCTTCTCATTAATGCAAAGTTTCTCATTCTTTTTTCAAATTTAATTTCTTTCTTTTTCTGAATTTTCAAGCACCAAAATTCAAATTAAAACCCTACAAAAATTAAAATAAATTAAGTTAAAACTAAATATTTTCTATAATAAATGTTGTACCCTAATTTTAGCTCGAGTCATTCACTCAGTTCGGGTACAGCTGGCAAATAAACATATGGAGAAATAACCAATGGAATGATATCTGCTTGTTATCCACATAAGCAACTCCAGTTTACCATGGGCACGTGTGGTGTTAGGCGTCCTAGGTTTAACCCGAGCTACATACACGAAGGTTATGAAGTGTGAGCTCATAATATTCAAACGACACTCGAAATACGAGCTTGGAAGAGATGTTCAGCTCATGCTAACTTGAATGTATTGCATACTCAAGGATCCCTGGAGACTCAAAATCCCATTATACGGTTATTTATGACCAGGCTGTCATATTTAATGTCCCAGATATTAGGAGAACATTTATTGTATGATCAAATCATATCCAATATAAATGGGAAATATATGTATTAAATGTGATAAATATGTATATGCGTGATTGACTCATACGGTTACCCAAACCCGTCCATGAAATTTCTCTATAAAAACTGAGAATATTGGACAGGAAAATAGACCGATTATTCTGTAATACTGAAACTCTGCCAAAATAGAGAGAGAAATAGCAATAATATAGACTTGTGGACTAGGTGGATTTTAACCACTGAACCACATAAAAGATTTGTGTTCTTGAGAATTACTTTCATTTTTTTCATTACGGTTTATTACTAAGCACTAATCTACCTTATTATTTCTTAATACACTGTTGGCGAAAAACCGCGATGTTAGGAACTTTTCATAGTGCGTAGCGGAAATTGCAGTAGTGGTAGTATTGTATACAATAAAATTTTTTCATATATACAAATTTATATGAGGATCCTTTAATATGCATTATGTTAATCAATAAAATATGTATATGAAAAAATAATACGAAATTTTTTATCTCTTATAGCCTATCAAGAATCCTTGAATCTTTCTGTATATATTTCGATCTTCCTATCCTCGCTTGAGTACTCACACCAAGATCTTCCAAGACGTTCTCTACACCTCAAGATGTGGGTGGGCACATAGAGAACAAGAATCAAATTTGTAAATCAAAAGTATTCTCAACACATGAGACTCTTGATTATAGGCTAGAGAGAAAGGTTTATCTTGTGAGAAAAGGTGATCAGTTTTTTCTAATTTTTCTTGTAAAACTGGGTTTTTCCTATTTTCTATCATATAGAATATATAGGTATTATTATCATAATAATAATCAAATAAAATTTATTATCTTAATAATAATATAATAAATGATAATTAAAGACGAAGTCTTACATTCCATTTTAAGACCCTTTTCAAAATGTTTAATTAATTAAATAAAACAAAAAATCAATAACTGACCACTATCAGTAGTGGTACACGCATAAGGCAGTCCAGGAAGCTTTATGCATGTAACACCTCCCTAAAATAAGGGGATTTGATTTTTCATGCATTTTTATTTTAATTAATGTATAATTAGAAATTCAAATAAGGTATCATATTTTTAAGGAAGAGATAACAACTTGAATTTGAAAATTCAAAATTAAAAAATTTGAATTTTAATAATCATCTTATTATTAATTAAATAATTATAATAATCAAAACCAATTTTGACTATCTATATTTCTCCTTTCTCACTTAAATAAAATAGTTGATTAAAATCAATTTCCTGTATTTCTACACCATTTCAAAAATTCCATTAATGAAATAATAAATTGTGAAACTTTAATTATCAAATAATTTATATTTATCCTAAAGAATAAATATTCTCTCAAATAGCCCATTCACGGTTTGACCCTTGTGTCAACTCTTAACTTGAATAGTGTTGATAGAGCAGCCTTGGGGACCTATGGACCAATAATTCCAAGCTCCAATAAATAAAAGATTATTAACCAAAACTCTTTGATTCAATAATCATATTTATTAATCTCATGATTACTCCACTATAAATATGAGACTTCACACTTATGAATTAAAGACATATATTTATTGAGTACTTTATTGTAACCATAAAGTGTCCATTGATATAATCATTACATACAAATTAATCCTTTATTGATGATTCCTAATTAAGTGGGAATAAAATTATCGTTTTCCCTTTTTTAATTATATCTAGATTCCTAATGTACCATCGACTTTACTAGTGAAGGTTAATTCATAATCTCATTATGAATTTGACATCAGTAACATTTTCAGTTCCAAGAGCTGACCCAATAGGGAACCATCATTCAATCTATATGAAGATATATATTCCATATCTATTAAGCTATGTCCCCAACCATATACATCATTGAGTCCCCAAAACAATAGTTCTTAGCCTGATCATTCTGACAAACTGTAACGCATGAATCAAAGGATCAAATGACATATATATGAGTTCATAGTAACGTCACGATTAAGATCAGTTTGTATATGATCATCAATTGATGTGTTTTATAATACTACGAAACAGTATTTAAACAAGTATTATCAAATCACACCTGGTTCAGTTCTACATACTCTCAGTATGCAAAATACCTCCACTACAGTGTCCCACTACACCAGTAACCTCGATCTAGGTCACATGTATTCATAATACTAGTGGACCGTACTAGTAGTAATTATTCTAAAGATTCCACAACATTATTTTATTGTGAACTATTTAAGTCCATTATCTTAATCTCGACCCTCTCATACCAATATGAGATTAAGACCACATAGATGAACTTGGAAATTTTCTGATATTTACTTAATATTATTAACAATAATATAGTACATACGATACATATACACAATAATTCAATTCATTTATTCGCTTAAGTAAAACCATTGTCAACTACAATTGCTTTAAGGGATCAATTCCCAACAGTCTCCAACTTTCCCTAAAGTAAATGAGGCATTTTCCTTAACCCCATGCTTCTTACATGACCCTGAAAAGATTTAGTAGATAAAGTCTTTGTGAACAGATCTGCAAGATTATCTTCAGAGGAAACCTTCAAGATAGTAACATCTACTCGGTTGACTTTCTCTCGGATCAAGTGATATTTCCTCTGGATGTACTTTCCCCTCTTGTGACTTCTGGGTTTCTTTGAATTACCTACTGCCCCACTGTTATCACAATACAGAACAAGTGACTTATCCATGCCTGGAACAACTTCCAGATCAATATAGAACTTCCTGAGCCACACAACCTGTTTAGCTACTTCACAAGCTACTATGTATTCGTCTTCCAAGGTGGAGTCTATAATACTGGATTGTTTAATACTTCTCCAAACTACAACACCTCCTCCAAGTGTGAAAAATGATCCAGATGTCAACTTTTGACTATCTTTGTCTTACTGAAAATCACAACCAGTATATCCAGTGGGGTTCGGGTCTCCACCTGAATACACAAGCATGTAATCTCTAGTATGTCCGAGATACTTGAAAATACTCTTTATTGTTTTCCAATGAATCAATCCATGATTGTATTGATAACGACTGACTATCCCTACTGCATAACAGATGTCAGGTCCAGTGCACAACATTACATACATTAGATTGCCTAGAGCAGAGGCATAGGGATAATGTCTTATGTCCTCCTCTTCCTGAGTTGTTTGTGGACATTGTTCTTTAGACAGTTTAACTCCTGACCGGGTAGGCATAGTGCCTTTCTTGGAGTTTTGCATGCCAAAGCGTTCTAGCACTTTATCAATATAAGTTGCTTGAGACAGTGCCAAAATTATGTTCTTTTGATCTCTACAGATTTGAATTCCCAACAAATATTTGGCTTCTCTCAAATCCCTCATTTGGAATTGTTCAGCTAACCATTTCTTTACTTTTGATAATGTTTCTATGTCATTCCCAATGAGTAGAATATCATCAACGTACGAACGAGGAATACCACAATCTTATCTTTGATTTGTTTCTAAACACAAGGTTAATCAACGTATTGTTCAAAACCAAATGTTTTGATTGTTTCATCAAATCTAGGATTCTAAGATCTTTAAGCTTGTTTGAGTCCATAAATAGACTTAAGAAGGTTGCAAACTTTTTTCTCCTAACCTTTTACTTCGAACCCTTCTAGTTGAGACATGTAAATGGTTTCGTCAAGAAAGCCATTCAAATCTCATAATCCATGCAAGCAGCTATGGATAAGAGTGCGGATAGTTTTAAGCATGGCCACAGGTGAAAAGTTTCTTCATGATCAACTCCTTCTTTCCTGTCTCCTCCTCACTTCTTCTTGAATATCCATTTGCAACCAATAGGCTTAACATTTTCAGGTGGTTCTTCAAGAGTCCAGATAGAATTGGAATACATTGATTCCATTTCAATTTCCATTGTGTCTAGCCATTTTTCATTGTTAGAATGTTCCACTGCATCTCTATATGTCAATGGATCATCTTTGTTTGTGTCAAACACAAGCTTCTAAACTTCATGTTCATAGCGAACTGGTTGTTTACCAACCCTCCCACTACGATGAAGCTCTCCATTGTTCTGACTAGAACTAGTGATATCCTCTTGCTGTTTTTCATTTCCCACTGCTGGTGATTGGTCTTGTTTATTTGAGACCATTTCCTCAAGTATGACTTTACTTTGAGGTTTGTGGTTATTTATATAGTCATGCTTAAGAAAAGTAGCATTTCTAGATACGAACGTTTTGTTATTTTTAGGAATAGAAAATATACTACCTTTTTTTTTCTTTGGAATATCCTACAAACATGTACACTTCAGTGCGTGATTCCAACTTTCCAATATTTCCTTTAAGCACGTGTGCATGAAAACCCAATATGCGAAAATGGCTTAAACTAGGTTTAGTACCATACTATAATTCCAATGGTGTTTTCTAAATAGACTTAGATTGAAAACCATTGAGTATGTATAGAACACATTTTATTGCATAACCCCAAAATGACAAAGGCAATGATGAGAAACTAATCATCGATCTAACCATATCAAATAAGGTTTTGTTTTGTCTTTTTGAAACACCATCTTGTTGTGACATTCTAGGTGCAATGAGTTGGAATTGAATACCATGCTCACATAAATGGTCCTCAAATTCATAATTTAATTATTCTCCCTCTTGATATGATCGTAGTCATTTTAGTGATTTACCTAATTGCTTTTCAGCTTCTGCTTGGAATTCTTTAAACGTACCAAAAGTTTCAGATTTTCTTTTCATTAAGTATAGGTAACCATATCTTCAATAATCATCATTGAAAGTGACGAAATATTCATAACCTACTCTAGCTTGGGCATTTAATGGACCACAAACGTCTGTATGTACAAGTTAAAGTGATTCTCTGGCTCTTGAACCTTTTGCAGAGAAAGGTCTCTTGGTCATTTCGCATTCTAGGCCCTTTTCACAGAATGGGAGAGAACCAATAGGCAGTTCTCTTAAAGGACAATCCTTTGTTAGTCTGTTAATTCTGTCTAGACCAATATGTCTCAATCTCAAATGCCACATATATGTTTCACTATCGAAATCTGTCTTTTGTCTTTTAATATATTTGGAATTTGCAGTTTTAAAAAATTAAAAACTATAAACATGCTCAACATTGGACACTTACTTGTAATGTCTACCTTCAGACTTTGTAGAACAAATGTCAAAAACATATTTCTAAACGACAATCGAATTATTATTAAAAGAAATATTAAAACCTTGTTCATGCAATTTTTATAAGGAAATCAAATTTCTATAAAATCCAGGAATAAAATAAACATTGTCCAACACAATAAATTTATTATTATAAAAAACTAGGCGAGCTTTTCAAACTTCTGCTGCTGTGATCTCCTACCACTTCCAACTCTCATAGTCACCTCTCCATGAGCCAGCTTCCTTGAAGTACTAAGACTCTGTGAACAAAAACAAACATGATTAGTGGCTCCGGAATCAACTATCCAAGATGAAAAATCACCTTCCACTAAACAAGATTCTAAAACAAGTAAATCCAATTCACCATTCTTTTTTCCTTTCAATTTATCCATATACTTAGGACAATTCTTTTTCTAATGACCATCAACTCCACAATGAAAGAATGATTCTTTCGGTGCCTTCTTGTTGGAATTCTTTGAAGAATTATTCTTCTTGGAAGATTTGTTGGTCTTCTCTGGTTGTTTGTCCTTTCCTTTGCCACTCTTCCTTTCCTTTGTTTAGAGACTCAAAATTTTGCAACTCATTTAGCAGTTGGGTCATTTTGTACTCCAAATTGTTCATAACATAGTTAGTAGTGAATGTCGCAAAAGCTGGTGTAAGAGATTCAAGTATCACACTTACTTGAGTTCTCTCATCAATGGTTGTACCATGGATTTCTGCATCGTGCAATATGTTGATCATGTCAAGGACATGTTATTTGACAGAAACATTTTTCTTCATTTTCATATTCATGAAGTTTCTAGTAGCATCATGTTTGCACTTATTAGATTGCTGGCCAAACAGTCCTTGCAGAAATTACCAAATCTCATAAGTTGTTTCAACAGTTTCAAACTTCTTTCTGAGCACATCGCTCATACTAGCTAGCATATAACATTTGACCTTATTGTTGGATAAGATCCAATTGTCATACTTTTCTCTAGCAGTTTTGGCAGCAGTGAGAGCAGGAACCTCAAGACATTCCTTATTCACGACAAACATGTGGTTTTCACATATCAAAACAATGTTCATGTTCGATTTCCATTTCATGTAGTTATCACCAGTCAATTTCTCATTAGCAAGTAAAGCAGTTATAGGGTTTGGATTGGACATATTGCTGAATAATAAATAAATAAAATATAATGAATTAATGCATATAATAAACATCAGATTATATTTGGAATAGTAAACATGATGCATGGATGCAACACATAAAATAACTCACAAAAATTAGTTACTAGTCCATGGTAGATTAATTTGAAAATTAATGGACCAGCCTTGGGGTAGGTCAAACTAATCACAAATTAACCTTGAGACAAGATCTCAATTTCATAAATGAAAACTTAAAAAATCCTTTTTCTCTTTTGACTTATAAAGCACTGTTAGTTTGGTCAAGATGTAATAGTCATGCTCGAACGACTAGATACATCTTCCGAGTGTAACCCATTATTTTTCGATTAATGACTTAACTCAAGAGTGTGCCTTAGGGTTAGTCAAACTTGAAATACATCACTAATCTTATTCTCTTATGAGAAGTCAACCTTCATATAAAATAAACATATTCAGAAGCTTTTCCTAAGGGAGGCCGCAAACGGAGGCGACACGAGGCCTTTCCTATGCCTCTCGGTGTTCAACCAATAATGGAGACCATGAGACTTATTGTCATAATTCCCTCTCCCACTCACTATTTTAAAAGAATGTGTTTTTCTCAAAATCAATATTTTTCAATTTGGTTGTAAAAATAATTAAATTAAATTGTCCAAATGATATTCTAATAAATACTAATCAAATTATACAAAATAAATAATTGTAATGACCCACTAATCTAGAATATTTGGACCATTAACGAAACTATACATAAAATCCTTAAAAGAACTTACATTTGCGAAAATACCACAATTTTATTAAGTAACTTATAGAAATAAGAGTTACTTACAAAGTAAATACCAAAAAGGATATGGGATCCCATTGTCTTTAAAACAAAAACATAATTTAAAATAATAAAACATTACATAATTAGTGCGGAAAATACATATAAAAAGACATAAAACCGAAACTACATCCTCGAATCGATTAACGCTCGGCCCCTTGACTCCATTCATCATCGATACACATCCTCCAAGCGTCACGAATCTTACCGCCTCTAAAGCTTATTTTCCTGCACATAAAACAAAAAGGAATGAGCCTAATGCCCAGCAAGGAAAATCTAACACATAGTCATATACACAATTTCATAAGAAAACATAAAGACTTAACATAATACATATAACATACACTTATTATGATGGCCATTATTACTTGGGGTCCCATAGACTAAACAAGCATATGCCCATGGGATTAGTGGGGTCCTACTAGCTAAGTAGGTCATATGCCCATAACCCATTTGGGGTCTTGTTAGTCATATGGGTCATATGCCCAAGCCTACAAACATACACATATACATATCATAACACTTTTAATAACATAAAACATATAGATAACATAAGCACATAACATATTGATTCTAGCCTATTTTCCTTACCAAAGTTACCGGGATTATGGACTGAGTTGGGACTTTTGGAACACTCCTAAAACCATAAGAAAGAGTGAGTCTAAAGAAAGGAGATGAAATGAAAGAGATGGAAAGACTAAACCAAAAAAAAAACATACTTACCGACTTATATGCTTAAGAGCTTGGATTCCCTAACCAAAATAAGAATAAGGTTAGGGGACTGAGTAGAAGGTTTTGAGAAAGGAAATAACATAAAATACAGAAAGGAACTAGAGTTTTGGGTTTACCTCAAAGATTGCAAGATCAATCTAACCTCCACCGAAATACTATAGAACTCACTTCCCAAAGTGTTTGATAAGCTTATGATGTTTAAGCTTATAGTTTTTCCCCAAACCAGGTGTTTACACTCTCACACTCACTTAACACTAGCAGCTTCTGAACTTAGAGCAAATGGTGAATAATGGCTGGGTACTAGGTCCTATTTATAGAGTTTGGGAATGAAAATATCTTGATTTTACTTGAATACAAATAATGGCTTTTTAGGTGAAAATCATTTGAATAATCGTTCAGCAGAGGCTGAAGACTCATTCAAAAGATGCTGGACTGTTGAAGGAGTTTGAATGGTTGAAAGGAAATGAATTCAAACACATTTGAAAACATACTGGAGGAGGCGATATATCGCCCCCTATAGGCGATATATCGCCTGGACCTTTGTTCCCGAGGCGACCGTGCATCGATTCGTGTTTTCCGTATCTACGTGCTGCGATATATCGCCCCCTATAGCTGCGATATATCGGCATATGCTGAATATTTAAACACGAATTTACACATTTTTAGCTAAGTTTGAATGGAGTAAACAGCCTTGACTAAGCCCTCAACGTACTCAAGGCTGCTGACTGACCCTATAACATTCAAATTTTACCCTTATTTAATTTAATCCTCAAAAATACTTAATCCTTAATTACCATTCATAACATGTGCTTAAAATCCTATTGGTTGATATCTAAACCTTATAATATAACAAATACTATCCTTAATATCAGTCATATAATCAAACCTTAGGTTATACTTAATATTCTTAAACTATAGGTTAAACTTAGAAAATCTATAAGTACTACTATGAGTGTCCAAATAACTCCCGGTCTGAACCAAAAATCCATAGTAACAAAGATAACACTAAACATACTATAATACTACTAACAATTAGCTAAGTAAAGTTCTTGGACTCTACAATAATCGTGCCCTAGATTAATTTTATTCTGCTTTTTAAGTAGAATACCATTTCATTTAATAAAAAAATTTATTAAATAAGAAAATAAAGAAATTTAAATACTTTTTACAATCTTTATTCGACCATCTATGAAAGTAATAAAATATCTACTTCCTCCTCTAGTTAACATACCATTTAGTTCACATAAATCACTGTGTATCAAACCTAACAACTTGGAATTTCTATCAACACTAGGGAAATGTTTCTTAACCATTTTAGATTTTGTACATAGCTCACACTCATCATGCTTAGCAATATCACAATTAATCAATCCACATTTATTTGTTCTTTTAATTGTGCTAAAACCTATATGTGCATGTTTAACATGTCATAAAGTAATAGAATTTGAGCCAAGCATATAATAAGAAGAACTAGAAGCTTTATTGTTATTGTTCATGTCATCAATATAGATTACAAAGTTTAAACATGCAATCACAAGCATATTTCTTTCCCACAAAAACATTTCCTTTTGAAAAAGTAAGCTTGCTAGAATCTATTTGTAGTGCCCTACTAATCCAGGGCTATTACACTATGTGTTTAAAATAGTTGTGAACTTGTTAAGAGAGTCATTTTGACTCAACATTGTAACTAGAATTAAACTAAGTTTTATATGTAAAATTTTTGGTCAAAAGGATTAAACTTTCAATTAAACATGGGATCCCACAATTGGTTTTACAAAGTATAATTACTTCCAAAGATACAAAATAGTTGGCCTAAGTGACAAGAATGGACTTATAACCTAAGTCCCTCAAAATAACTCGATCGTGGCGACCAAGCCAGCTGAACATACAAGCATCACACCGAAGCCCTCCAACTCATGGCTGGTCCACTTTCCCTTTGCCTTTACCTACACCTTAGAGTACCCGTGAGCCAAGGCCAAGCATGAAGTGTTCCACACGATATACATAATAAGCACAAGATATATTTATAACAATTCACATAACTCATAAGTCATAGCCACATATATTCAACAATCATATCAGTATTCAATATCAACCAAGTAATTTGCATCACCAACACCATATGTACGGCCGATGCCTAGTTAAGTGCGTCTCCCAGCACTTAAAATATGGTAATAACTGCATAGTCACTAAGTATAGTGCATCTCTAGACACTAATCTTATGGTAATAACTTCATACTCACAATCAAATAAATTACTAATAAGTATGAAAAACAAACTATGCAATAAGGATACACAACCAAAGCTCATTTCATTATTATACGGTCATAACCGTTTCTAGATACAATAGGGTCAATGCCTGCTCTACATGAAATGACAACTTTTCTTGCCTGGATTCTAGTAATAGCGACAAAACCACACATGTGTGATCCCGTTCAAGCGTCTTTAGCCAACTCTAACCATAATCGATCAAAATTGATTAATACCAAGGTTAGTTTATTCTTTGGATTCAAAATTAATCATATCTAAACTTATCTTAGGCTCTATAACTATAGATATTTTCACAAGCTTTCCAACCATATAAAGAACGTCCAATTCTGACTTCGGGGTCAAAAGTTATGGTCGAAATATGAATGGCAAAAATCGTAACCTAAAACAAGGTTGGTGCCTCGGCACCTAAAGAAAAGTCATTTTGAGCTGCGGCGCCCTCCTAAAGGACTGCGACACCACTGAAATTAGAGAGAAAACCCTCGAGGAAATGCATTCGTGCCGTGGCAACAAAGTTCCAAACCCTACTCATACTCATCACAGGTTCTACTAAGTCTGTCTATCACTCTACTGGATATAAATGAATGTGTTGCCCCAGAATCAATCAATACAATATAAGAAGAGACAACGCTAAAAATCTGACCTATCACCACCGTGGGATTGGCCTTAACCTCTGTTTGTGTTATTGTAAACACTCAATCTAGGAACCAAGTTGTCTTTCTTCTTCAATTCCATTTTCTCCAATTGTGGGCAATCTTTCTTGAGATGTCACACCACTCCACATTATCAACATGCCTTAACACAACATTCTCTCAGATGACATCGCTTACATCGGGCATAGTTTGGATAACTGTTCCAGCTCTCACTTCCGCCTGACGACCACTCTAAGTACCTCAAAGTCTCTTCTCTGAACCTTGGGTACTAACTGTATCTACATTCTTCCTTTTTTGTCCACTAGGGCCTCCACCCCAACTAGACCCAGCAAATAGAGGTACCACCATTCAAGCATCGCGTCTTGCGGTGCTCTCCATCCATATCTCATCCTATGTGCCCTCAATAGAAAGGTCCTTCTCTACTAGCTGTGCATATGTAAAAATCCCAGGTAATGAAGCGATTCTAACACCCTTGGCTATCTTGAAATTCAATCCTTGAACAAATCACTCCTTCCAAGCAACATCAGCCGGCACCAAGTCAGAAGCGAACTTGCCCCATGTAGTGCACCAAAATTATTTTTAAGTTATTAAAATTTTGTGTTTTATTTAATTATTAAGTGTTGTGAATTATTTAATTTATTTGTTTGATTTAAATTAAATTGTTAGAATTGTTTGGTAGAATTTTGTGAATTTATTTGCTAGTGTTATTTATTTGTTTTAATTTTTAAAAATGTGATTAATTGAGTTTTGATTGAATGCACTAAGGTGCATGGTAGGTAGTGATGCACCCTAGTTATTAAGTGTGTGCTAGTGCAAGGTAGCATGGTGCACATGTGTAGAAATTTTTACACACTTGTAGTATCATTCATTTAGATTTAATTAATTAATAAAATAAATAAATAAATAAATAGAAGAGGAAAGGAGGGTGGACATGCATGGTGTAGTGGGAATGCTAAGGAGAGTTTCCTATTTTATGTGGATAGTGATAATACAAAATTGATGATAGACAAATAAAGTGATATTTTTCTTCCTTTTAGATCAAATGAAAATCCTTTTATTTAAGCAATTTAGAATAAACAAAATTAATGGGAAATTAGGAATAGGAAACTTACCTATTTAGTTTTATGAGGCCATTATTTTCATAAGCTAGAATAAAAGGGAAAAGAAAAAGAAAGCAGGCCATTTTTGGCTTGGGTGCCGTCGGGCATAGAGAGAAGAGAGAGAGAAAGTGCCAAGCTAGAGAGAGAAAGGGAGAGAAGGGGCTGCCATTTTCTAGAGAGAAGGAGGAAAGAAAGAAGGAGAAGAAGGAGAAAGGAAAAGGGTTTCAAAACTTTGGGTAATGTGTTCATCTATGGTGTTTTTTTTTTTCTTTTTAAAATCTTTGGTTAAGAATATTCTTCTTCTTCAATCTGAGAATAATGGTGTTTTCTTTCTTTGGCTCTATGGTGTTCGAAACCCCTAGGACTTTGAGCAAGGAGGTGGTTCTAGTTGTGCTCTTTATTTTCTATCAAGAGATGTATTGGATTTTTTCCCCCTTCAATTCTTTGGTGGTTGTTATTTTATGTTGTTATTTGGAAAGATCATGGCTGAAATTGGGATTGAGTTTTGGGTAGGATACTATGTTGTGTTGATTGATATTATTGATGTTGGGATGAAGGGTTGTTTTGTTTGATGCATAGAAGTTTTGGGCATGGGCGTGTGGTGTGTATAGGCAAGCATGAAATCTAAAATTCTTATGGTTATGTTTCATGGTTATTTTGATAAGAATATAAGGATGATGATGGATTCATGCAAATGTATTATTGTTGTTGTTGAATCATTATTTTATCTCACTCTTGGAAAACATGTTGGAATTATGTGATCTTGTATTTTTATTTGGGTTCATGAGTTTATTGAAATTGTTGGTAAACATGCCTATGAGTTTGGGGTAAATTGTTAATATGTGGGAATGGTGGTGCATAGGTTTCAGCCATAGGTGTGATGTATGATGAGATTGTTTTATTTATTTATTTATTTTGTGTCACCCATGCATATTAAGAACATGCTCGGTTAATTGATTAAATGAAAGGTTTGTCTTAAATCCTTTATAAATTGATGTATTGGTGATTCACGATTATTCATAATTGAGTTTTGGAAAACATGAGTTTGAACTGAAATTTTATGATGAATATGCTTGCTAATTTTTGTGTTCAAGTGATGAGAAATTGGTGAAATAATGATATGCATGCATAAGAAATGTCTCTAATGATATGTTGTATTTGTGAGAATAAAATGATGTTTTAATTCACACTTAAAATTATATTTTTGCACAAATAATTACCTACAGATATTTTTTATTTTATATTTTGATGAAAATATGAATTTTAAAAAATGAAAATTGTGATTTTAATGATATAATTGGTTGCTGGAATTTTTGTAAAAAAAATGTGAAGTTGTATTTTAATAAAAGAAATTTGGTGAGTATCTTAAAATAAATTAATACCCTAAACTATAGAAATATTAAAAGTGGTATTTTTAATATAACATGAGTGTTCATTTTAATAGTTATGATTTTTCTTTATTTTGTTTAAGAAAAATGTTGAATTTAGTTCACTTGTGAATTTTAAGTAAATTATATTATGGCTGAAAGTTTAGTTAAATATTTATAAAAATAATCATTGGATTTTTCACATATGAATTTATTCTATTTTAAATTTAATCTTTAAAAATAACACAAGTAAAAATGTATTTTTCCACATCTAAAAATTATATTTTTCTCACATTGAATTTGTAAATTTGTTAATTGGATTATAATGTTATTTTCTAAATAAACATGTGAAATTATGAGCATTTTACATAATTGTTAGTGGAAATTAAAAGTGATTAATGGAATAATTATATTTTTAAAATGGTTGATTAAATTATTTTTATGAAATAAAAATAAGGCTTTTGGAAGATTAATCAACTTGAAATTTTTTAAAGAGATAAATAATTGTAATCAAAGCATGCTACAATTTTATTATTTTGAAAAAAATAGAAGTAAGACGCGTAGAATTATCGTTTTAAACGCCACGTTTACGTAACGCTCCCACATATGCATGTCACATGCAAATTCACTTTGACGTTAAAAAATATGTCTATTATGCAACCATGTAGTTTTTATAGCAAGAACATGCATGCAATATAGGTAGTATGTGCATTATTCTTTGATGACCTTATGTGTAATTATACATTGTTTAGATGTTGTTTGTAACTCTCACCATGTGTGCATGGCTCATGCACACATGAGCTATATGAGTGGGATAAATAGAGTTTATGTGATGCTAAGGAATGTTATTTTGATTATGGTATATGCTCATTGAGAAGTTGACGTTTTACTTAGCTTGGACTTGAGGTAAGAAAGTTAGATAGAATTCTATTTGTTTATGCTATGAATGGTAAGATTAGCTTGTTTAAGGATAGGTGATATTTATGAAAATGTACCATGTGATATGATGTGTGAAATGTTGTTACGATATGATGATGAATGTAAGGAATCATGTATTTTTCAATGGCTTTTATGTGACTTGATTGCATGTATTTCTGTATGTTGTGTGATATGTAATGGTTGTTGGCGTCTTGAACGCGACAGAACAAAGGGGTTACTAAGGATCTAAGACGTAACCTGAGTTATATGTAATGGTTGTTAGCGTGTTGAACGCGACACAACAAATGGGTTACTAAGGATATAAAGACATAACCCGAGTTACTAAGGATATAAAGACGTAACTCATAGGGCGGACGCACCGAGGTTATTCAAGGACCAGAGATCCTGTTTACCTCAGGATGTGACATGGACAAGATATCGGGCCATGTTCACAAAGATATGATGATGATGTTTATGATGCTAATGTTTATGATGATGATGTTATGATGATAATGTTTATGATGGTGATGTTTATGATGATAACATTTATGATGATAATGTTTATAATAATGATGTTTATGATGATGTAGTTAAGTATGATATGCAACGATGCATGAATGTGAATATGTTTTGTTGTGTTTACTTGTGTGTTGTTTGTACTTCCTTACTGGGTTTTTAGCTCACCCCCTTACTTTCCCTTCCAGGTAGCAAATAGGATTTCTCTGTGGCACTCGTAGTGATGTGGGAAGTTCCGACGTCAGAGTGTGTATTGCGTGGGGGCATCCTATAGACGAGAAACAATCAGTTTAAAACGCCAATTTCTAAAGAACAATGTTATGTTATTTTTAACTTTCAGAACTTATCAGTGAGACTTGAACTTTAATTATTTTTGTTTTAAAAACGTTGCATGCAAACTATTATTTTCTTTTTAAACTATTGGGCCCAACTTGCATGTTTTAGCAAAGCCCCACTGAGATTATTATAATAAGTGGTTTTTCTCCTATAAATTCATGAGTATGAAAATATTTTACAAAGTATTAGATTAGGGCGTTTTACACCCCACCAATCGAATTGCATGGTGTACTCTGTCACTGTCATTGTCACCCCCTGGATAGCCAAGACTGTTACACTGAGTATTTTAAATAGTGATAGACTTTCTAAACTAGTCTCTTGGCCATAAATGTGTAACTAAACATGCTTAACAGTTTAGGGTTGAAAATTTGGGTCAAAAGGAATAACCATTTCATTAAAAAATTTAGTTCCATACATGGGATCCCAAAATAAACATTAAAAAGGTTATTTCCAACTCAAAAGGTTAGAACAAGCCGACCTAAGAGGCAAAATAGGGTTTCACCCTTGTTCATCTGAGAAACCACGATTGTGGTTGTTGAGCAGCCGCATATGTATACTCCACCAACGAAGCTCTCCAACTCATGGCTAGTCGAGCTTCCCTTTCCCCTTACCTACACCACAACCTGTATTAGTCATACAGTTATTGTTAGTTAGCTAGACTTAGTTAGATAAATAACCAATTATGGTTAATTAGGTTAGTTGTAATGACCCCAAATTCGCTAATAAGGCTTAAGGGCATTGATTAGTGTGTCGGGAGGGCATAAATGGGATTAGAGAGAATAATATTTATTTGAATGTGATATTATGTGATTAATAGTGCTTAATTGATATTTTATGATAATTGATGATATTATGTGATAATATGTAATAAATATGTTGTATATGTGAGAACCATATTATTATGTGGATAACTCTGTAGCCGGCGACTTGAGGCGATCCTAGGGCTAGATAGCGGGAAAAGACACAACATGGCATTATAATTGACTTTCGACAAGTCAGGGGTGTTTTAGGTATCGGGTAGTGATTTAGACTATCAGGTGATGGAAATAAATATATGGAGATATATTTGACGTTAGAGAGTTTAGGCGGGAATATTGGGGAAATTTACTATTTTTCCCTCGGGGATGTTTCCGGTACCCCGAGCTTTGGGATTAGTCTAATAACCTAAGGATATACTTGGAAGACTTTAGAAAATAGTAGACCCAAAAG
Source organism: Humulus lupulus (assembly GCF_963169125.1). NCBI lineage: Eukaryota > Viridiplantae > Streptophyta > Magnoliopsida > Rosales > Cannabaceae > Humulus > Humulus lupulus. The sequence continues at coordinate 159,154,246 of NC_084799.1, forward strand.
TAGACCGACCCTTTCCCAGCTCTTTCTCTCTCTTGTCTCTCTTAAGGAAGAACAACACTGAAATTTGAGGAGGAATTACTGGAATCAAGCTGAATCTTTGAGGAATTAAAGGGCTGAATTAGAGGTTGAGCTCAAGAACTAATCAAGGACTTAATTAGAGCCAACGTAAGCATTGATTTTCGTTTTGTGGTTAGGAACTTTCAGAAAAATGGCTGAGTATTTAATTGTTGTGATTTTGATATTCAAGGTGGAGTTTGAGGCTTGAAACTTTGAAGATAGGTCAGGGGATTCTTGGAGGAACGATTCTACAGCTGAGGTAAGTTTCAATTCAAAGTTTGATGGTTGAATTTTAGTATTTCCATGGCTGGTTTTGAGTTTTTAGGTTTGAAATCTCAGAAATTGGAATTGGGATTTCGGTAAGTGTTAGGCTGGATTTTTGGTGGAATTGTGTTGTTTAAATCATTCTAATGATGTTGTTATTAATTGGTTTTGAGTTGGGAGCTTTGGGATGGCCTAAAGTGAGGTTTAGTGGTTGAAAATGGTGGGTTTATCTGGGTTCAAAGGGTCGGGCCGCAGCATAGTTCTTGGTGAGCCGCGGCCCTTGGAAGTTAAGTTGTGCTGAGGAAGGACGGCGGGCCGCGGCATGGTCCATGTAGGGCCGCGGCCCTTACTAGTTTTTGTGCCTTAAGAGGGCTCTATTTGGGGCCATGCCGTGGCATGGATGGCCTATGCCGGGGCCCTTAAGGGATTTTGGAATTTTGAGATTTTAGGCTTGGGAATTTAACCTAGGGTGCTCGGGATTGAATCTTTTACCATATTTGGTGAAGTTCAATGTTCTGAGGACTAGAACTTGGTTTAGAAACTCATTTAAGATTGTTAATGGTATCCTTCATCATGGTTGTGAGTAGGTGCTAAGCTAAGGCTCAGGGATCGGATCGCGTTCAAGGAGTATCGCCCGTAACTAATTCATCTAGAAGTCAAAGGTAAGAAAACTACACCCGGTTGAATATTTGGACGGGACTAAGGGCTCCCTGATATATATGATTGAAAGAATGGTATTATACCGTGTAAATTGTAAACCAACGGACTAAGTGTGCCACGGTTAACTTGTGCAATTGGCACGGCTCAGACACTGGTATCCGAGGATAGTTTATTATGCACTGAGCTCGATTTAAGCGGGCTGGAGTCAATGGGTGAAACAGAGGGTGCGACCTAAGGTGTCGGCCCTAGTATTTGTGTTAATTGATTATTGTATTTGGCTATGAATGTGATTAATGAGAGTGTTGAATAATCTAAGTATAGATGAAGTTATTTGTACCTTGAAGTATGCTTATATGCTATGGATTGAATATTTGAACATGCTTATTAGAATATTTGTTTGAAAATATTGTATATGCTGTGTATGTTGTTTTCTTGCTGGGCCTTGGCTCACGGGTGCTGCGTGGTGCAGGTAAAGGCAAGGGCAAGATTAATCAACCCTGATTGGAGAGCTCTGTAGGGTGACTATACATGTCAGGCCGCTCAGCCACCACGGTTGAGGAGATTACAAGGATGAGAGGACCAGAACCTTGTATTTTGCCTTAGTATGGCTAATGGTAACTCTTAACTGTTGAATTTTGTAAATCAACTTTTAAACGTTGTACTTTTGGGGATCCCTTCTGTATATTGTTTATAATCTATAAAATGTTTCTTTTGGGGCCAAAATGTCTTTTAGCCCTAGAACACTTTAGCTAATGACACGTTTTGATTAAACGACTTGATTAGCAAGTCTCACACCTTTATAAACACGAAGTGTAGCGGGCTTGGCTATTCAGGGCGTTACAACTTGGTATCAAAGCGTCCTAGGTTTAAGGGTTCCTGAAGGCAGGCTGGACATTTACATTCGCTGCTAGAGACAAGCTCAAATCAGGGTTCGCTAATGTGTATATGTGTTTATATGTTTATGTGCCTGAAATGAGTTATGAATGTTGTTGTTTATTGGATTTATAGGAAGCATGAGGTATTGATAGGGCCTGGCCCTTGATTGCTGTGTGAGAATAGTGAGGCATGTTTCTTAACATCGTTGTGCATGTAAACGAATATTTGGATGAGTAATTGTATGTCGTGCATGTATGAATGCCTGTTTTATAGCTATTGTGTAGTGAGATTGGAGGCGTTCTTATTAGCAGCCAGTGCATGAGAATGGATACTTATATGTGGATTGTTTGTGGTTGCTTATATTCTATTGGTGGATCTTGGAGATGTTTTTACCCTGTCATCATGGTCTGACTGCCGAGTCGTTATTTGCAGATTGACTTGGATAACTATGCATCCAAGAAAATTTACACGACTAGCTAGCATTAGGTCTGGGACCAGGGGTGATGACCAGGGCCAGACTCCTCTACCAGTGCCTGAGAATTGGCAGTAGTTAATTGCTGAGATGCAGGCTCGATTACAGAGCCAAGACGAGCAGATCCATACTCTGCGACAATAGGCTCCATCAGGGAGTGCTGCCCCTATTATACCACCTGCAGTGGTACCAGTTATCCAGGCAGGGGAGGTTGGTAACAGATGGGAGCCGTTATATGAGCTGTTCAGGAAGTAGCAACCCCCAATCTTTGAGGGTGGACCAGATCCATTGAAAGCCGAGCAGTGGCTAACTATGATTACAATAATTCTGGATTTTATGAGGATAGAGGGGCATGATAGAGTGGCCTGCGCCACTTATATGTTGAGGGAGGATTCCCGTATCTGGTGGGAAGTGGCATCGCAGACTAGGGATGTGACTACATTGAGTTGGGAAGGTTTTAAAGATCTATTCAGTCAGAAATATTACAATGTTGCTGTTAGAGCAGCGAAAAGTGAATGAGTTTGTGAGTCTGGTTCAGGGCAACGTGACTGTTACTGAGTATGCCCTAAAGTTCGATAGACTTGCGAAGTTTGCACCAGACCTTGTGCCTACCGATGCAGCTAGGCAGGATAGATTCATTAGATGGCTGAATGCTATGATAGCCCGAGATGTTAGAATTACAATGGTACTTGGAGGAACAACTTATGCCCAAGCCGTTGAGAAGACTCTTAACGCTGAGGAGGCAAAAAACAAGATACGGAGAGATAGTGCAGCGAGAAGGGAGGGTCGCAGGGTAGTGCCTCCATATTCTGGATCCGGTAAGGGCGGAGGCCCTAGTGACTTCAAGAGGAAGACTCCTGACACTTCAACCGCTCTTGGACCTGATAGGAGGGGTCAGGGTGGTCATGATGGCCCTCAGGGTGGTGGTGAGGCATGGAGGACCTACCCGGAGTGCTTGAGCTGTAGAAGACACCATCTGGGCGAGTGTCAGGCCAAGGCTTGCTTCGTATGCAGTACAGTGGGGCATCTCAGAAAAGATTGCCCAACAGTGAAGAAAGGTGAAGCAGGGAAAGTGGATAGCTTGACTCCAGCTCGAGTATTCACTTTGACACAGGCTGAGGCCGAGGCTAGTCCCTCGGTAGTGACAGGTTAGCTCTCTAGCGCTGGCACTCCATTTACTATTTTGATAGACTCTGGTGCTACACATTCGTTTGTTTCTGATAAGGTGATTGATAGACTGCGTAGACCTAGTGAGTATACTACTTCAGGGTTTAGGACCATTTTGCCTACAGGAGAACTGGTAGTATCTAGGAGATGGATTAGGGCACTGCCAGTGGTGGTTGATGGTAGGGAACTTTCAGTGGATCTGATCGAGTTAGACATGGAGGATTTTGATATGATCTTAGGGATGGATTGGTTGGTTAGGTATGGGGCTACGATTGATTGCAGGAAGAAAATGGTTACTTTTGAGCCTGAGGGCGAGGACCCTTTTGTCTTTGTGGGAGCGGTGTCTGGACCCTGCGTGCCCATGATTTTAGCATTGAGAGCAAGAGACTTGCTGCAGGGGGGATGCATAGGTTTCTGGCCAGTGTGGTGGATACTGCTAGAGTTGTGCCAGCGGGGCCTGGAGAGACCAGGTTGGTGTGTGAGTTCTTAGATGTGTTTCATGAGGATTTGCCAGGGTTGCCGCCGCGCAGGGAGATCCAGTTTGAGATTGAGTTAGCACTAGGGAGAGAACCAATATCAAGGACTCCATATAGGATGGCACCAGCGAAGTTGAAGGAATTGAAGAAACAGTTGCAAGAACTTCTGGATTTGGGATTCATAAGGCCTAGTTATTCTCCATGGGGTGCTCCAGTGTTGTTTGTTAAGAAGAAAGATGGGACTCTAAGGATGTGTATAGACTACCGGGAATTGAACAAGTTGACTATTAAGAATAAGTGCCCTTTACCAAGGATTGATGACTTGTTCGATCAGCTACAGGAAAAGATGGTGTTCTCAAAGATTGATCTTCGATCTGGTTATCACCAGCTGAGGATCAAAGATGAGGATATACTGAAGACGGCCTTCCGGACACGATATGGGCATTATGAGTTCCTGGTCATGTCTTTTGGTCTGACCAATGCCCCAGCGGCTTTCATGGACTTAATGAACAGGGTGTTCAAGGACTTCTTGGATCAGTTCGTCATTGTCTTCATCGATGACATTTTGGTATATTCCAGTTCAGAGGCAGAGCATGAGCAGCATCTCCGACAGGTTTTACAGAGGTTGAGGGAGCATCAGTTGTGCGCCAAGTTTAAGAAGTGTGAGTTTTGGCTGCCAGAGGTGACTTTCCTTGGACATATAGTTGGGGCAGAAGGGATTAAGGTGGATCCATCCAAGGTTGAAGCAATAAGGCATTGGGCGAGGCCAAGGAACGCCTCGGAGGTGTGGAGTTTCCTTGCGTTGGCAGGTTACTACAGACTATTCATTGAAGGGTTCTTAAAGATTTGTTCACCGATGACAGAGTTGACAAAATAGAATCAGAAGTTCGTCTGGTCAGAGAAGTGTGAGAACAGTTTTCAAGAGTTGAAGTGACGACTCATTTCTGCACCTGTGTTGAGTCTTCCTTCGGAGGAAGGAAAGTTTGTGATCTATTGTGATGCATCGAGGATGGTTTTAGGCTGCGTGCTGATGCAGAATGAGAAAGTTATAGCCTATGCATCTCGGCAGCTAAAGGAGTATGAACAGCGGTATCCGACTCATAATTTGGAGTTAGCAGCAGTGGTATTTGCACTGAAGGTGTGGCGTCATTATCTGTATGGAGAGAAGTGCGAGATATACACTGATCATAAGAGTCTGAAGTATTTCTTTACTCAGAAGGATTTGAATATGAGGCAGAGACGTTGGTTGGAGTTGGTTAAGGATTATGACTGTGACATCCTTTACCACCCTGGGAAAGCCAATGTGGTGGCAGATGCATTGAGTCGGAGGGGCCCAGGACAGTTGTATAGTTCCACCCAGATCTCGAGGGAATTAGCTGATGAGATGGTCAGGGCAAAGATAGAACTTGTGGTAGGGCAGTTAGCCAATATTACCTTGCAGTTGACCCTGTTAGAGCGGGTCAAGGAAGGTCAGTTAGTGGATGCGCAGTTGCAGGAGGTTAGACAGCATGTCTTAGCGGGGACAGTTAAGGATTATTCTGTTTCTGAGACAGGTTTGCTTCGGTATCAGGGGTGGATTTGTGTTCAGCTGATGAGGGGATTAGGCGAGAGATACTGGATGAGTCTCACTCTACACCATACTCGCTTCATCCGGGTACCACGAAGATGTATCAGGATCTACGAACATTATATTGGTGGCCCGGGATGAAGAAGGATGTGGTAGAGTATGTGGCTAGATGTTTGACGTGTCAGCAGGTTAAGGCTGAGCATCAGCGACCAGCAGGATTGCTTCAGCCTTTGGGTATCCTAGAGTGGAAATGGGAGGACATTGCGATGGATTTCGTGGGAGGATTACCCAGGACAGTTGGACTTCATGACTCGGTGTGGGTGATAGTGGACAGATACACCAAGTCAGCTCATTTTCTACCAGTGAGGACGGCCTATACAGTGGAGCAGTATTCAGAACTGTATGTGAGAGAGATAGTTCATCTCCATGGGGTTCCAAAGTCTATTGTATCTGATCGAGACCCTATCTTTACCATCAAGTTTTGGGGAGCTTTGTAGAGAGCCATGGGGACTCAGCTGAAGTTTAGCACAACTTTTCATCCTCAAACTGATGGACAGTCTGAGAGGACGATTCAGGTATTGGAGGACATGCTTAGGTCATGTGTGATTGACTTCGAGGGGTCATGGAGTAAGTATCTCCCATTGATCAAATTTTCATATAACAACAGTTATCAGTCCACGATTGGAGTGGCCCCTTATGAGATGTTATATGGGAGAAAATGCAGATCACCCATACATTGGGATGAGATGGGTGAGAGGAGGTACCTAGGACTGGATATGGTTCAGAAGACTAATGAGGCTATTGAGAAGATTCGAGCTAGAATGCTTGCTTCACAGAGTAGACAGAAAAGCTACGCTAATTCTAAGTGTAGGAACGTGGAGTTCCAGGTTGGGGACCACGTGTTTCTACGAGTTTCACCATTGAGAGGGGTGAGGAGGTTTGGAGTGAAGGGCAAGTTGAGCCCTCGGTTTGTTGGACCTTTTGAGATCCTAGAGAGGATTGGACAGGTGGCTTATAGGTTGGCCTTGCCACCATCGCTATCAGGAGTTCATAATGTGTTCCATGTCTCCATGTTGCGAAAGTATGTTTCTGATATGACACATGTGCTGAAGTACGAGGACATAGAGTTACAGACAGACTTGTCCTATGAGGAGCGACCAGTTCAGATTTTGGATCAGAAGGACAAAGTCTCACGGAATAAGACAATTCTGTTAGTGAAAATATTATGGAGGAATAGCAAGGTTGAGGAAGCGACCTGGGAGTTAGAGACAGCGATGCAGGATCAGTATCCCGAGCTATTCAAGTAATTTCGAGGACGAAATTCTCATTAGGAGGGGATAGTTGTAACGACCCCAAATTTTCTAATAAGGCTTAAGGGCGTTGATTAGTGTGTCGGGAGGGCATAAATGGGATTAGAGTGAATAGTATTTATTTGAATGTGATATTATGTGATTAATAGTGCTTAAATAATATTTTATGATAATTGAAGATATTATGTGATAATATGTAATAAATATGTTGTATATGTGAGAACCACATTATTATGTTGATAACTCTGTAGACGGCGACTCGAGGCGATCCTAGGGCTAGATAGCGTGAAAAGCCACAACGGGGCATTATAATTGGGTTTGGACAAGTCAGGGGTGTTTTAGGTATCGGGTAGTGATTTAGACTATCGGGTGATGGAAATAAATATATGGAGATATATTTGAGGTTAGAGAGCTTAGGCGGGAATATTGGGGAAATTTACTATTTTGCCCTCAGTGATGTTTTCGGTACCTCGAGCTTTGAGATTAGTCTAATAACCTAAGGATATACTTGGAAGACTTTAGAAAATAGTAGACCCAAAATTAGACCGACCCTTTCCCAACTCTTTCTCTCTCTTCTCTCTCTTAAGGAAGAACAACACTGAAATTTGAGGAGGAATTACTGGAATCAAGCAGAATCTTTGAGGAATTAAAGGGATGAATTAGAGGTTGAGCTCAAGAACTAATCAAGGATTGAATTAGAGCCAAGGTAAGCATTGATTTTCGTTCTGTGGTTAGGAACTTTAAGAAAAATGCCTAAGTTTTTAATAGTTGTGATTTTGATATTCAAGGTGGAGTTTGAGGCTTGAAACTTTGAAGATAGGTCAGGGGATTCTTGGAGGAATGATTCTACAGCTGAGGTAAGTTTCAATTCAAAGTTTTATGGTTGAATTTTAGTATTTCCATGGCTGGTTTTGACTTTTTAGGTTTGAAATCTCAGAAATTGGAATCGGGATTTTGGTGAGTGTTAGGCTGGATTTTGGGTGGAATTGTGTTGTTTAAATCATTCTAATGATGTTGTTATTAATTGGTTTTGAGTTGGAAGCTTTGGGATGGCCTAAAGTGAGGTTTAGAGGTTGAAAATGGTGGGTTTTTCTGGGTTCGAAGGGTCGGGCCGCGGCATAGTTCTTGGTGAGCCGCGGCCCTTGGAAGTTGAGTTGTGCTGAGGAAGGAGGGCGGGTTGCGGCATGGTCCATGTAGGGCCGCGACCCTTACCAGTTTTTGTGCCTTAAGAGGGCTCTGTTTGGGGCCATGCTGCGGCATGGATGGCCTATGCAAGGACCCTTAAGGGATTTTGGGATTTTGAGATTTTAGGCTTGGGAATTAAACCTAGGGTGCTCGGGATTGAATCTTTTACCATATTTGGTGAAGTTCAATGTTACGAGGACTAGAACTTGGTTTAGAAACTCATTTAAGATTGTTAATGGTATCCTTCATCATGGTTGTGACTATGTGCTAAGCTAGGGCTCGGGGATCGGATCGCGCTCAAGGAGTATCGCCCGTAACTAATTCATCTAGAAGTCAAAGGTAAGAAAACTACACCTAGTTGAATATTTGGACGGGACTAAGGGCTCCCTGATTTATATGATTGAAAGAATGGTATTATACCATGTAAATTGTAAACCAACGGCCTAAGTGTGCCACGGTTAACTTGTGCAATTGGCACGGCTTGGACACTGGTATCCGAGGATAGCTTATTATGCATTGAGCTCGATTTAAGCGGGCCGGAGTCCATGGGTGAAACAGAGGGTGCGACCTAAGGTGTCGGCCCTAGTATTTGTGTTAATTGATTATTGTATTTGGCTATGAATGTGATTAATGAGAGTGTTGAATAATCTAAGTATAGATGAAGTTATTTGTACCTTGAAGTATGCTTATATGCTATGGATTGAATATTTGAACATGCTTATTAGAATATTTGTTTGAAAATATTGTATATGCTGTGTATGTTGTTTTCTTGCTGGGCCTTGGCTCACGGGTGCTGCGTGGTGCAGGTAAAGGCAAGGGCAAGATTGATCAACCCTGATTGGAGAGCTCTGCAGGGTGGCTGTACATGTCAGGCCGCTCAGCCGCCACGGTTGAGGAGATTACAGGGACGAGAGGACCAGAACCTTGTATTTTTCCTTAGTATGGCTAATGGTTACTCTTAACTGTTGAATTTTGTAAATCAACTTTTAAACGTTGTACTTTTGGGGATCCCTTCTGTAAATTGTTTATAATCTATAAAATGTTTCTTTTGGGGCCAAAATGTCTTTTAGACCTAGAACACTTTAACTAATGACACGTTTTGATTAAATGACTTGATTAGCAAGTCTCACACCTTTATAAACACACAGTGTAGCGGTCTTGGCTATTCAGGGCGTTACATTAGGCTTCTATAATGTTCACCTATATATAGTTGATTTTAACTCAATCATTGTACAGTGAATATTTACAGAAATAACAAAAGACGATTCATCTTCTTTCTTCTAATATGGTATCAGAGAAAATACAACTCCGTTTAAAATGGTTCGAACCAACGAACGACCCCTTACTCCAATTTTAGAAGCTCTAGCCACCGATGACCCACTTGGTATCACTGGCTACAAAAAATATGGAATGACTCCTCCAAATCCTGATCCTCCGCCCTCACACGATTCCGCCGGCAATGGTGCTTGTGTCTAAACATCGAACACATTTTTTTCCCTAACTTCAACAGATCGTCCCTACCATGAAGATGTCTAGAGTCCCTACTTCCTTGTCAATGGAAATCACCTAGGCCCCATCCTCTCCCCCTCTAACTGAGAAAAAATTTCCTTCTTAGAGGCGTGATTTTCGTATCCCCATTGGGGCTAAGAACAAAATCATTTTTCTTACTGGTGCTCCTCCCATATATCTACTCCGACAAACCTTAATTTCACCTCTTGGCATAGATGCAACCAAATGGTGATGTCTTGTCTCCTACATTATGTATTCCTTGAAATTCATAGCAGTATCATGTATCTTAACACTGCCTCCGTTATGTGGATTGAACTGAATAACAAATTCAACCAAGGGAATGGGCCAAGAATCTTTGAGCTTTGTGAGAACCTCATCAGCCTCAATCAAGGAGATAATTCTATAAGTTCTTACACTACACGAAATGCCCCTTTTTATAACATATGAATATAATAGTATTATGATACATCAAATAATAAAATAATAGGTGGGAAAAAAAATTGGCGGTACAAAAATTTTGGAGCCCACGTATTCATAAAGTTATCTTCTACTTTTACTTTTTTATTTGCCTCTACTTTTTTATTTGCCTCTACTTTTTTATTTCCAAACTTCTAAACAATTTTCTATCACCTACCATCATTGACTGTGTTTCCAAGGAAATTTTTTTTCGACTGATACGATCATCGACGGTGTTTGATAGGTCTAGAATCTTAATCAGAAATTTATTCCTCTCTTTCTTTCTTGATGAATAATTTCTCTATTTTAACGTTGCAAACTTATTGGCAGGAAGACCTTCTTTTACAAAGAAACAAGCAAATCTTTTCTTTCCTCCAGATTTTGCAGATGATTTCCCCGTTGCAATGCAGGTAGTAAGATTCTTATATTTGTGGTCTGCCCCAGTATTCAGCACCATGAATAGTAATTGTTTTAATGCTCAATATTCCAGATATCACACAAGTATAGTTTGATCTATGTAATCACCAAGTTCGGGTTGCTATTCGTTTATCACTTGGAGACGGCTACTGCAGTATACAGAAATAGAATCAGTCCAGATCCAATTTTTCTAACATCGGAGGCTTCGTCACTAGGGTGATTTTACGCAATTAATAGGTGGGGCCAAGTGTTATTGGCTATTGTTAATGAATAAACAATTGTGCCTTTCGTTAGTGGGCAGGCATGTATCACAAATTGGTTTATCCTTATGGTTGGTAGATTATGATAAATATTTTGAATTTAAATTTTATATCTTGAATTTTTGCAGTTGAACAATTTGGAGCTTGTTTTCAATCTGGCAAAAAGAGGAAATCTTCCCGGTGCTGAGAATTTGGTGTGTTTTTGTTTATATTAAATCTTTAACTTGACTGATGATTACTGAGTGGGCTGTACAGAAAATATATCACAATAAATACAGTCCATTTATGAGAAATGAATCCATTCACGCACTATTTAAGTGAAAGATGTTAAACACAAACTAATCAAAATTATGCCACATCACTTAGGGCTGGATCTTACTCAACCTATTCTTACATGACATGATCAAGTCTGATCATAGCATAGGAAAAAAGACGAATCATGATTTGTCTGCATATAGCTAGTTTATACATGCTTTCGTTGGTTCATCACAAATTAATATTTTGTGAATGATTTCAGGTTGTCCAGCGATTCCAAGAACTGTTTGCGCAAACGAAGTATAAAGAAGTTGTTGAACTTGCTGTTGAGTCTCCATAAGGAATTCTTCGTACTCCTGATACAATTGCCAAATTTTAGGTTTTTCCACTTTGCTTTTGTTGTCATGTTGGTGTCAAGTTATTCTGTAACTTGTTACTATGTAAATTTAAAGTAATTCTCAAATTTACATTGTGTAGACTGTACAATAGACAAATTCTCTGTCAATGATACAGAATGTGGCATTCCATATTGTGGCAGTTTGTTACTATGGGATGCCTGTCAAAATGGCTATTTCCCCTTGTTTAGAGGGTTGGGGATCGGAGACCAAATTCAAATGGTTGTTTCTATAAAATTTTAAACAATTGGAAAGTTATGAACCTAATTGAGATAAAAGTACTAGTCAATTACTTGGAAAAAGATAAAGTATCAGGCAGCTCGAAAAGAATTGGAATTGGATATTATTGGCTTTAACTACAGATACAAGTTCACACATCCTTTTTATGGCGAACAATACTTTTAAGTTATGTTGAACCTTTATGATTAGTAATTAATTTTTATTCTTATTGTTGCAAAGTGTTCCTGTACAAACTGGCAAACACCACCCCTTTTGTAGTATTTTGGTACTCTCTTGACCAGAGGAAAGCTTAATGCTTTCGAGTCATTGGAACTATCACGTGTCGTTGTGAACCAGAACAAGAAGAATTTGTTGGAAAATTGGCTAGCAGAAGACAAATTAGAATGCATTGAGGAGCTAGGAGATCTTGTGAAGGTTAGCATTATGGAATTTTTTAATTACACAGTCCTGTGCTTCTTTTCTCATGGAAATAATTTACTTGTTTACTTCAAATAATTCCTGTGTCATGTTGTTTATGGTATGTCTGATCTTGATGCTCTGATCATGTCTCACTGTAGACCATAAGACGTTGGGACCTTCTCTATTCTTCTCATGGTGGTGGACTAGACTGAAATTGTTATCTCTTCTCTTGGTCAGGTGAGGTGAGTTCAGTCAAAATTATCTACAAATTCTATATTATATCTTGATTACTTTCCATTTTGATCAAATGTAATTGGGTATATCTTAGTTTCTTTTTACTTATTTAATTATTTAAGTTTCTTCCTCCAGTAATGGATGTGAGATTCTAACTGGTCTAGTTTTGGTTATCTGAAAATCTCATCTTCTCAAGCTTCAGTTTTTTTTTAATTCATTTTGCTATCTTAGTAGTGATTTTATTTCTGCTATGTTTTTTGGTATCTGAAAAGAAAGTGCATATGAAAATGTTGCATATCGGGCGTTTGATGATAATTCTCAAAGAATCTAAATTATTTTTTGGATTTGGGATTTGATTTTAAATTGGTAAGTACTGTAATTATATTTTCAACTTTGGGTACTCAATACTTTTCTGGTTGAATTTTCATCCCATTTTTCTGAGCCATATCTGTATTCGGTACAGAGTTCTGAACCACAATAGAACTACTATTAACTAGAACATTCATGTTCTTGGTTTTTGTTTCTCAGGAAAGTAAAAAAGCCTTGGATCCAGTTGCTCCAGTTTATAAGTACTGCCTTGTATCAATATCTAACATATTAACTTCAACATGCCAAAATGAGGTTAGCTGTCTCCATTTTCAGCGTTCAAGTCTAGCTGATATAAGACCCGTGGTTGCAAAGTTTTTCAATTGTACGCTTATTTTATATTTGTACTTTGATACATTCAAGTAACTAGCCTTTTTTTTTGCAAGCCTTCAAATATGTCAGTTTTCCTATTCAGATACATGTTATGTTAAGATATATTATATAGTTTATTATTTTGATCACCATTTAGTATATGTTTGTTGCTTAAAAAGCCAACCTTGTATCTGGCTGTGTAGTTAAGATGTGTTATTTTGGGTTACAATTCCAGTTATCTTATTTTCAATGTGTTTTAGATGTATTACACTTTCTGTTTTTGAATATCAACTTTCACATCTCTTAATAAATTAATAATTCTTTGACTGTTGCGAAATCTTGTGGCTTTGATAGTTTGAGCCAAAGAATTCTTAAGTAACTTTGGATGTATGTTATATACACAGGAAGTATGCAAGTATATGTTTATAGGTTGGCTAATCCTCCATTCTTTTATATGCAGAAGAAATACAAGGGACAAGACTACTTTTTTGCTTTTCTAGTAACATTGGGATGTTAGATTTTTATTTTATATCCGGTAATGACTACATCCTTAGTCTCAGATCAAGGTCTGATTTGATTACTTGAACCAAGCACGTGCATGTGAATGTTTTTTTATGTTGAAATTATGTTTGCATGAAACTATTTTGAGGAATGAATCGTACGTGTAATACCTTCTTCTCAAATTAACCTTTGTTAGAACATAGAACAGCAAATCTTAACACAAACCAGATTGTCTTAATACATATGTTCTATCAATGGATGCTGCTTGGGCCATTGAATGATACTAATTTTTTCATACTTTTGATTGTGTCTACAGGATCTGACATAAGTCCATATGGTAAAGGAAGGGAGAATACTATTTGGGACGTTTCTCTGATGGTGGGTTATCTCGGGTATTAGTTGGAAAATCATTTCTTTTATTACTTGATTGAAAGTAGTTTCTACCAGCAGTAGTAATTTTCTTTCTTAACATTCATTTATTTGTGAGCTTTTATAGTTTCAGAGGGTGTTGTATTGACTGCATTCTAATATTATTCACATTAGTCTATGACCATTTGTATATATTTTTCGTCTTTGAAACAACTATAACTATTCATTTGCATTTAGAACTTGACCTTTTGCATGTTTCAAAAGAGACATTTTAGGGGAAGGCCATCCATTTAGTTTTATACTAAAAAGTGTGTCTACAGGTTTGATGGATTCACAAGCACATTACAAGATAAACTCTTTAAAGGCTATGACATAGAGATTCATAATCAAATTTTCTACACAACAATGTGTTCTTGTGTTCTCAGCTTGTCTGGTAAGATTCTTATTGCCTTTTCAATTATTTTAAGGCATTTTCTCGACATAGTAATTAAATCTCATAGTCAAGGAAGAACATATTTGTTATATTTGAAGTACTGAAATTGGTTACAAATCCTTCTTCCAATCATTACAGTTGTATTTTTTATTGACCCTTGATCACTATTGGACTGAGCTTTGTGGTTGGGGAGTAGGGGTTGAGAAGTTTGTTTGAAATCTCCCTTAACTCTCTCACAAACATACTTTTCATATACATACCAGCATTCCTTTTACATTTTTGTTTTTAATTTCTCCAAATTTCACTTCGGTAATGGCTCATCTTTATGTTACTCTTCAGGTCTAATTTTATAGGGCCATTTCTTGTTGTCAATAGAATATGTCTCACACCATAATGATTTTTTCCTTGACATTGTGTTGCTGTCAACTGTGAGTGATCATTAGTTCATTCAGCTCATTAACTAACATCCTTAAAATAAATATTCAACTGTGAGTGTCCTTATTAAAGTTTTTGTGAAATCTTCTCTGTTTTATATCTACTAGGAATCAAAACCAAAAATAAAAATGTAGTAGCCTTTGATTTGTCCACAGATTTTTTTTCCTTATTCATGTGATTAATATAAGTTTCTCATTAAATATTATCAGAATTATATATGGTGGGATCTTATTTTGATGAGCATATAAAAGTTGCTCGGAAAAGATACTCCTATATTTTGTTTTCACAAATAAATAATTTTCATTTTTTTGTGTGTTCAATTATATTATATTATGTTGACAGAATAATTTAGATTTATCTGTCTTCAAATATCATTTCTGGCTAATTCTTCAAATTCTAACTCTTTTATTCCATTAGTCCTTAACCACCACTACCTTTTCTAGTGATTATAGCTTATCAATATATATTTATATTGATAAAAAATACATTTTATTTACTCTTACAACTGTAAAATCAATAGTTAAATTGATATATGATTATTAATTATTCTAGTGTTCACAACATTTAGTCATGGCAGAACTTCTTTTTATCTAACATGGTTCGATAGTTGCTAGGATAAGAAAGAACATTAGCTCTTTCAAGGCTGGGGACAAAATCCAAAAGTTATAGATATCTACATATAAATAAATCTATGAAACTCCTTAGTTAGGTGTTGAGTTTGGACCCAAAATCCAAGATGTATTCACTAATGATAATATTTTAAAATGTGACAAATAAAACAGTTTTTCTTTTTTTTCTTTCAAAATAAACGTAGGGTTAAAAGCATTAGATACTTTAACTTGTTTATTTACATATAAGATAACATTGCATAGAAGAAGAAAAGCCTTTATTCCAGCTATATTCATTTCTAAGCAAGTCTTTCCCATTTGCTCTGAAAGGTCCCTTTTCAAAGAATGCTCCTACTCCAAGAGAAGAACAACCAGGGCCTGTAAAAAAAAAAAAGAGATATGACTTTTAATATAGTCTAAATTGAACAACAAATCCAATGAGAAGCTAACAAACAAACCTCCATTTAACCAAAGAACCACCACAAGATTATTGAAATAGGTTCAGTAACAGTAACAATAGTTAAAATAGGTTCATATTGTCACATTTAACACAATTTGAGGCTTACTCATCAAATGATTATGTGCTTATACAAATGAACTAAATGCACTCAAAAGCAGTGCTATATATCTGTGTCCATTCCTTAATGATCACTTAATCTCCTTTATTTTCAAGTAATAATTGTCAAATGAGACATAAAGAAAATTAAAATTACTTTGCACTAATTAATAATTTTGATTTCAAATCTAATCTAAGATGGCAACAACCTCAGTTAGACTTTCGGGAAAGCAGCTCATTTTAGTCATGATCTCCATCTCATTGAAACCTTCATGAAGTCTTTCTTGCTGTTTATAATATTCTGCAACTTTGTATTGTTTCCCTAAATATATACAAAATAAATGAATGAATAAATTGTGTACAATTTTTTTGAATAGTTCTTAGAAATCATATAAATGTTATAAGGTTCTTTGTGTCCAACATCACATGATGTGTTTATATGTAGATAAATTTGAAAATGACTATTTTTTACTATAATTTAATAAGTAATATTGGATTCTATCAACTGACATTTCATGTGATGTTCAGTTATGTAAACTCCTTTGGTCCCTCCTTCTTCTCATGCATTAGCGTTTCTCAAACTCTCTTCTCTCACTCATCATTCCTTTAAAAACCCCTTCACTCTCATCAACCTCTCTTCAAACCAAATAAAAAAAATCCCTTTTATTTCTTTCTTTCTCTTCTTTTTCTCGAGAAACAAACAATCAGAAAACAAAACCATGGTGGTTCTATCTCGGCCAGCATTAGACCATTTCTCCCATATCAAAACATACAAGCCTCCAACCACTTACTTTATCGAAATTCCTGTGGTGGACCCTTGAAAAATTTATTTGATTGCTGCATGGACCAAGTGTGTAATGACCCAACTACTCTAGACTTTTGGACCATTAACGAAAACTATACATACTAATTCTTAATAAAACTTACAAGTGAAAATACCATAACTTTATTAAGAAACTTGTAAAAATAAGAGTTAAACTTACATAAAATTTAGGTTAGGATATGGGATCCCTTTATTTTAAAAACAAAACAAAACATAATTTAAAATAAAAAGGGATTACATAACAAGTGCGGAAAAGTACATGTAAGAACCATAAAAACAAAACTACATCCTTGAATCGTAACGCTCGGCTCTTGAATCCATTTCGCCTCAATGCACATTCTCCAAGCTTCCAAGAACCTTTCCCACCACTAAGACTATTTTCC
Organism: Humulus lupulus; assembly: GCF_963169125.1. NCBI lineage: Eukaryota > Viridiplantae > Streptophyta > Magnoliopsida > Rosales > Cannabaceae > Humulus > Humulus lupulus. Next base: position 159,171,231 of record NC_084799.1, read on the forward strand.
TGCACATATAAACAAAAAGGAATGAGCCTAATGCCCAGCAAGGAAAATCTAACACATAGTTCATATACATAAATTTCATAAGAAACATAAAAACATAACATAACACTTATATCATACACATACTATAATGGCCATTATTACTTCGGGTCCCATAGACTAAACAAGTCATATGCCCATTAGATTAGTGGGGTCCTACTAGCTAAGTAGGTCATATGCCCATAATCCATTTGGGGCTTGTTAGTCATATGGGTCATATGCCCAAGCCTAAAAACATACATAACATAACATAACATATTTCATAACATAAAAACATATGATAACAAATAAAAAGCATTTAACATATAAATTCTATCCTATTTTCCTTACCAAAATTACCGGGATATGAGGACAGAGTTGGGACTTTGGAACACTCCTAAAAACCATTTATGAAAGGGTGAGTCTATTGAAGAAAAAGTGATGAAAGAGATGAAAGAACTATACTTTTAAAAATATACTTACCAAAACCTTTTGCTCAAGAACTTAGATTTCCTAACCAAAATATGAATAAGGTTAGAATGAGTAGAAGACTATGGAACTAGAGTTTGGGATACCTTGAAGACTTATAAGACCAATCTAAACCTTGAACCGAAATGCTATAAAATCTTACTTCCCAAGTGTTTTGATAAGCTTATGATGATCAAGCTTATGATTCCCAACCCAAGTGTTTACACTCTCACACTCACCTAGCAACTTGCAGCCTCTGAACTTAGAGTAAAAGATGAATAATGGCTGGGTACTAGGTCCTATTTATAGAGTTTAGGAATGAAAGGATCTTAATTTAACTTGAATAAAAATTATGGCTTTTTAAGTGAAAATAATTTGAATTATCATTCAGCAGAGGCTGAAGACTCGTTCAAAAAGATGCTGGACTTATCAAGAGGTTGAAGGGTTGAATGGAAAATGATTTCAAAAACTTTCAAAATATGCTGAGAGGGGCGATATATCGCCCCCTGTAGGCGATATATCGCCTGGGCCAGTATGCCCGAGGCAGTTGTGCATCGTTTCGTGTTTTTCGTATCTTCGTGCTGCGATATATCGCCCCCTATAGCTGCGATATATCGACATACGCTGATTATTTAAACACGAAATTACACATTTTTAGCTTAATTTGAATTGAGTAAACAGCCTTGACTAAGCCCTTAAACATTTTCAAAGCTGTTGACTGACCTTAGAGCATTCAAACTTTACCCTTAATAAATTTAATCCTCAAAATACTTAATCATTAATAACCCATACATAACATGTGCTTAAAATCCTATTGGTTCTTATCTAAACCTTATAGTCATATTAATCAAACCTTAGGTTAAGATTAATATTCCTACACTATAGGTTAAACATAGAAAATCTACAAGTATTACTATGAGTGTCCAAATAAATCCCGGTCTGAACCAAAAATCCACAGTCATAAAGATAATACTATAATTACTATAATACTACTATCTAACTAGCTAAGTAAAGTTCTTGGACTCTACAAAGTGGCAAGTGATTGAGCTCCTCTGTCAAACTTTAACTCATGCACCAAAATAAATAATTCATCAAAAACTTTCACAATATTTACTATAATATAACGCATGCTTTTATAGCTCAATTTAGCCATTGATAATTCTATGTATTCTAGTTGCCTTTAAACAGTTAAATGTACTAGTACTATAACATATACATATATATATAAATCATTCCAACATACAGTATATGTGTATTATATGCACGAGTGACTAATAATCCTATGATATTGGAGACATAAAAAAAACTATAGCCAATTGTATTGATTTTCTTTTAGATTAAGAATCTAACTTTCTGTTTAGGAAATTAATATATATTGACAGAAAAACTATTTTTAATGAAAATTCAAACCTCAACGTAATTTTTTTGTGTTGTTTGAATTTTTTTTACTTGGTATTGATAGATGGTTAGGTAACCTTGATATGGGAAATGGTGTCAGATTTCATCTAGAATTATGTATTATCTTCTTACAAATAAATTGTGTTTGCTTGAATTGGTTTGATTATATTGATAGATATCTTGTCTGGGATGTGAATAATGGTAGTTTTTACGCCCTCAACCTTAGGGTTTGAATAATAAAACATTATACATAACAGTTGTGATTAGCTTTTTTATATCTATGCTTATGATATGCAGATGGATAAAACTTGGATCCATATTAACAGGTTGGCAAATAAAATTATATAGTTTAAGTTCAAGTTTAAGTTTAAGTTTTGGTATTTTATTATTGAAGTATCCTTCAAAATTGTAGAGCTACAAAGGAATATGAGAGAAAAGCTAGGGAGTTTGTGAAGACTGTAGTAATGAATGCTGGTTTTCTGAGTAAGATTCTTTGTCCATGCAACAAATGTCAGAATCTAAGTCATCAACTTTCGTCCTAACTATGCGATGCTTACTATAGAGACGTTGTTGGTTCAACAGTTGCATGGCCTTCTCAAAAGGTTATTCCAACAGGTATTTATTTGGTTATTTGATTATATAATGCTTGTTCAACATTAACCGATATGCAATCCAAGATTATGATAGCATTATTGACTATTTTAGATGAATGATATGATATTTCATGACCTCATTAGTTTTTCTTTTATGTTTTATTTACTAGATTCAACAAGTCAAGTGCAAAAGAAAATCTGATTTGGAAGGCTTTGGTGTGGTGACATTTGGAAGATCATGAATTCCTACCTTTACTTTTGAATATGTAACTATTTAAGACTATTTTGTTGACTATTGTGAGAATGTTTTGTTTATGTTAATTAGACAGTGTTGAATATCTTAAGATTTTTGGATTTTTTTTTAGATAATCTTGAATGCATTTTGACATAATTATTTGGTTATATGTGTTATGAACCATATAATTGATACTCAAAAATATATTTGTACAATGTTAAGGGTGTTTTAAGTATATTAAATGAAGCGGGTTTAAGTGAAGAAATTCAAAATAATTATAATGTACAGGTTTATATAATAATAATTCAAGCTTATCCAATTATTATAATCATACAAAAAATGTGTTATTGTATCTTTTACAATAACACTGTTATATAAGCATAAAATTATGTTATGCAAACTATTTTCTATAATGCAGAAAGTGTGTTATTATAAAGTGTATTATAACACTACTTTATAAGTACAAAAAAGTGTTATATAATCTACTTATAAATAGCATAATGAAATACTTATCTAACTATTAAAATAACACAACAAAAGTGTTATCGTAGGCTATACCATAACATATGTCTATAACTATGGAAAAGTGTTATGCAAAGTGCTCCGACCTACTATAACACCGCTTTCCTTAACACATCAAAAAGTGTTATGGTATAAATTTGATAATACTTTTTCGGTCTTATTGAAATAATTTTTTCTTGTAGTGTTACTTCACTATGCTTAAATCAATGTGGCATGAAATTAATGAGCTTCAACCTCTTGTTCGTTGTATATGTTATGCCTTTACTAACAATCTTGATCATCACAATCAAGATCATGTTCTTTAGTTTCTTACAGGATTAAACGAATATTTCCACGTTTTTTGTGCACAAATCTTATTGATTGACCCATTTTCTCACCTATCCATAGTCTTCCCCATGGTTATTCAAGATGAAGCCAAAGAAAATTAGGTCCCCCTCACACCACTAACATTGTTGCAGCACACCTACCATACTCTTCAAATAACCCAAAATCCAACACCCCCAATTCCCATAGCCTAATCTTTCAAAACTCCAATTCCCAACATCCTCCTTCCAGAAATTTAAACTCATGAAAGAAGAAGCTTTGACCAGCGTATACCCATTGTAGCAAACGGGACCACCTAAAAGAAAAGTGTTACTTCATACATGGATTTCTTGATTGACGAAACCAAGTGAATACTTAGCTGATGTAGTTTCTTATTTGTTCCAAGTTTTATGCAATGTGCCCAACTCGACCACTCTTAAGCCTGAACACTGCTAGCAACTCATTTCAATTATGAGACAACAATTTCACCAAGGCCATTTGTGGCGTCTAGAAATTCCTAATAGAATTAAGTGCTTTAATTAGCTTATTTGGAGGGCATGTGGGATAATTATATGTGAATTAATTGATTTATATTATTATATGATTAAGTATGCATGATTATGTGTATTAAATGTGTTTAAAGACCTGCACTTGTTAGGAAGGAGCTTTTTCATACTTTTGACCCGTTGAGGGTATATTTGTAATTATTACATTATTTATGCTTGAGACCACATTATTATGTGGATATATATGTAATTTCTGTCATGAGTGGGTACGTTCGAGTGGTTTAAGTGAAAAAGTAACAATGGTGATGAATACCCGGCTCGGGTCGAGCCTAGAGTTACTTGGGAATTTCAAGAATTTGAGATAATGGATAAAGTGAATTGAATTGGGGGAAATATTTTTTTGTTGATGGATTAGATGATTAAGTTGGAAATTAGTGGTGTAATTTAAGGTTTAGTTGGAATTTTAGGCTCAATTACCATTTTTCCCCGTGGTGCTTTGAGAAGTGAGTTAGGGGGAGGGGTATAATTGTCATTTAACCATGAAAATAGAGGAAAAAGGAAAAAGAGGCTAAAGTTTCCTCATTCACGTTCAAACACTTTCTCTCTCTCATTTGGTTTTGCTTGATATCACCAAGAACACACACACTAGTGGCAAGCTAGAGACCCACTTGTTGGGATTATGAGTAATTTGGAAGGATTGGGGCATCAAAGGTAAGGATTTAGCAACTTCCAATGCCACAATTCAACTAGGATTTTCGAATTTCGAGCAAGGTAAGTTGTTCTTGAGGATTTCCCTTTTATTTTTCATGTTCTTGTAGAAAATTGGTTTTCTTGAAAGATTTTTTAAAAATCTTCAGTTCTAGGTTGTGTGATTGAGTGTATTGATGATAGGAGTACATCTATAACTATTCTTTGGCTTCAATTTGGGTTGGAAACTAAGAATTTAAGGTTCAATTTTCGGATTTTGGGGAAAGTTTGGGTTAGAATTCTAAGGATTTGTAAATTTTCATTTTTGATGTGTAATTGGTATGGTTTAAGGTGTTTTGTGGTTGTTGTGGTTGTATTACTGATTTGAGGTCAAATTGGTGTTGACATTTGTTGAAAATTGAGTTTCAAGTGGGATTCTAAGGATGGGAATCGCAGGGAAAAACACATATTTATGGGTTTATTGCGGTGGTGTTGTGACCCTTTGGGTTGGCGGCCCAGTGCAAATGCATTTTCCCTAGAGCTTTTAATGCTCTTTGAGTCATGTAGCACCGTGACCCTTTGGAAGGGCGCTCCGACTCAAAACATGTTTTCTTTAGGTGCCTTGGTGCTAACCCTGTTTTAGGTCACGATTTTCGGGTTTCGTAATTAGACCATAACTTTGGACCCTGATGTCGGATTTGGACGTTCTTCATATGATTGGAAATCTTATGAAAATATCTACAGTCTTAGAACCTAAGACATGTTTAGATGTGATTGTTTTTTAGTCGAAATTATGAACTAGACTTGGTGTTAATCGATTTCAATCGGTTTATTTAGGTTTGACTAAAGATTCTTGAACGGGATCACACTTGGGTTGTTTGGTCGCCATTGCTGGAATCCTGGTAAGAAAAGTTGGCATTGCACGTAGAGTAGGAATTTTCCCTATTGTATCTAGAAACGGTTATGACAGAATAAATTGAAATGAGCTAGGGTTGTGTGTCCTTATAGCATACTTTGTTTGTTTTGCTTGTTAGTAACTGATTTGATTATGAGTATGCGGTTATTACCGTAACCTTAGTGTCAGGAGACGCACTTTGCTTAGTGAGTATGCAGTCATTACTGTAAGCTTAGTTTCGAGAGACGCACATTATTAGGCATTGATCGTACATATGGTCCTTGGTGATGCAAATCACTAAGTATAGTTGGTGTTGAATGTCTATATAGTATTTGAATATATGTGGCTATGACTTATGAGTTATGTGAAATGTTATTTACATGACTAAATTATATCTAATATGATGTATTAATTATATGAAATGTTAGTTATACATGTTGTGATTATTATGCATGCCTTGTGCAACTTTTCTTGCTGGGTCTTGGTACATAGGTGCTCTATGGTGCAGGTAAGGGCAAAGGGAAGATGGACCAACTATGAGTTGGAGGGCTCTAGGGGAGCGCATACATATTCGGCCGGCTCGACCGCCATAGTCAAGTTATTTTGAGAGGCTTAGGTTGTGAGTCCAATTTTGCCGCTTAGGCTAGCTAATTTTTTGTAACTTTTGTTGTAACTACTTTTTGATTAAACTCTCTTGGGATACCGTGTAAATATTTTTTAAAATTTTAATGAAAGTTTAAGCCCTTTAGCCAAAAAAATTAGTACTTAAACCTTTAGTTTTCTTTAATTACACTTTTCGGTCTGTTATCCCTCAAAATTCAAGAGATGACATGAAGAATGAGAAAGTGACATCACAAGTCATGGAAAAAATGACAAAGTATTGAAAAAGACTGATGAACAAGATGGATAAGTCTAGGACCTATGAGGAAGTTGACCAGGCCTAAAACCCCTTGGGGTTGTCGGCCTAGCCCTAGCCCCCTATGGGTGGTCAACCTGACCCCAACCCCTACGGGTGGTCGGCCTAGCATGACCTAAGAACCTTATGGGGTGGTCGTCCTAAACTCCCAGATACACTTTGTTGGATAAAGTTTACGCTTGTTCAAGCTGAAATCAACAGGTCTAGCAGCTAGAAGATCAATAGGCCGAGTACCAAGAAGATCAACAGGCCTAGAACCCAGAAGATCAGCTAGCGTATCACCCAAGCTGTATAGGGTCATCAGGCATACCACCTAAGTCTTATATACCAACCAAGACTTAGCATTTTCCCAAAGGTTTCATTCATTCGTGGTCAAGCACGATCCGGAGAAATGACAAGAAGACCCATGATCTCATAATCATGGAGGTGGACACGTATCTCCACTCCCCATGATCATGTACCAAACCACGATCCCCAGTCTTGCTAACCATGTAACATTCCCTAGGTACTATAAATAAAGGGCCCAAGGCTTCATTTGAAAAAAAAGGAGGGGTGGTGGGGAGAGACTTTTGGATCGCTCATTTGAGTAACTTTTGGGCAAATATGTGATAAGTGAACTCTTTTGTTCATCTTTGTAATTGTCAATTGAGTGATTCAATACTAAATACTAAGTGGATTAGGTTATTACTATTCATCAGAAAAAGGTTGAACCACCATAAATTTCTGTGTTTTATTTAGATATTTGTAACCTCTCATATATTTAATTTTATATTGTTCAAAAGATGTAGTATATCGTACATACGACCATTGGCAAATTTCATAGGTAAACATTTTGGTGCATTCATAAAGAGTACGAAATCAAAAAACACACTTTCATCAGTTTTACGATGCCTCCAAAACCTAATCAGATGAAGAAGATGGCTCCTAGGGATTCAACAATTCAAGATATCGTCGATCTCGTTAATGAACCTCAGGAGGAGGATGGAGATCAACCTAATGTGGAGAATCCATAGGACGCTCACCAGAGGAGATGGCACAATTTTTGGCGAGGCAGGAGGCCTTTGCTGCAGAAATTGCCCTCCAGAAGGTGACTATGGAATGGCAACGATAGGAGATCAATGAGCAGGTCCGCAGGATGATCCAGAGGGTGCAGGAAGCAGACCAGAGGCACTAGGAGGATATTGTGGCCTTGGAGGCTACTACCCAGTTAGCCTGAGCTAACACTGAAGTTGTTGGTCAGGTGATGAGGGAGGCTCAGGCCAAAGTAGTAGGGATGCGTGACAGAAGTAACAGAGAGTCCCAGGGAAGGAGTTTAATCCCAAGGACACTCTTAGAGCCACACTCCCAGAGACAAGATGAAAGGGTGCGGTCCAAGACTGCCCCCTCCATGACTAAGAAAAATAACACTTCCTCTCGGAGTAATAATGTTACCAACTTGAAGGCCCCCTCCCAGGGGGAAAGACGAAATGGCACAAGAGAGGAAGGTCAGACATCTGAGAGGTGTGACAGGAATAGAAATGGTCGCTCAAAGTTTAAAAATCATGTACGAGTACATGCTCGGGGGCAGGATCGCTCCAGCAAGAGTAAGGCAGACGTACCACCCCCACACCCTCAGTCTCGCAAAGGAAAGGAACCAATAAACAAAATCAATACCATGTTCGATAGGCTTGGGAAATATGCACAACCTCTCTGAGGGAAGTCATCAATAGGAAAACTAGTGCTCAGTAGAGGGTACTGGGGGACGTCTACCCCACCAGGTGCAACGATCCCACCAGCATTGCAGGCTAAGAAAGATGCACTCAATACAGATGTTAAGGGCCTTACAAAGAAACCTTCCGACATCGAGTCAGCTCATATTAGTGGGTGTAACATCCTACTTCCTTAGAGTCATTACTAAGTGAGTTTTAAATGTGCATTTAACTCGCTAATCGAGATTTTAGGTCAAAAAGTGTAATTAAATCATAAACAGGGTTACAAACTTTGAAAATAATTCCATTTACTGAAAATCATAAAGTATTTGACATTTGGGATCCCAAAATACTGTTTGGAAATATTTACAACATACGAGTACAAACCACGTCGACTAAACGACAAAATCTAGGTTTTAATACAATCATCTCTCAAAACCACTGGCTGTGGCAGCCAGGCAGGCAAAACATGTACGCGTCGCTTCACGCTCTCCGTACTCATGGTTGGTCCACTTTTCCCTTGCCCTTACCTTAACCATAGAGCATCCATGAGTCGAAGTCCAACAAGAAAACCCTCACTAGTAGAAAACATATGCATAACAAACACATAGCATATAAACAGGCCATCAATAGGCTACACACATACGGCCAAGCCGTCCCAGGCGCTTTACCAGGCCCTGGGTTTGCGGTCCACTCCATGAGGATATGCCAGGTATCCTTTAGGGTCTTGCCCTGGCAACTCACACTCCACGTGCTCAACGCTGCTCCAGGCCCCTTGCCGTACTCAGCCTTGCACTCAACGTGCCCAACGCCGTTCTCGGCCCTTTGCCGTTCCCGACCCATGCCGACCTCGGCCTGCGCCGTTCCCGACTCTTGCCGAACATTTACACAATTGCATTCATAGCATAATAAACATATAGTGAACACTAACAAATTCAATCAAAGGGCTACGCCCAACAATTCAAACATATTGGGCACAACCCTGCATATAAGCTCTATGGGAACAGTCGTTTTCTTACCTGCGTCCCGAGCTTTCCGAGCACCGATATCCCGAGCACAGTCCCCTAACTTGAGCCTCGCCGAAACCTTAGTCACAACGCATTAACAATATTCATCCATCAAGTTCTAATCCATTAAATAACTTTGAGCCATAACTGAAATCTTCGGGACCTTGAATTCTATCAATCTGGGTGATGAAATCTATCCCGAGCCTTAACCTTTGAGTTCCCAAGCCTAAACACACTTAAAAACACAAAATGGCACTAAGAGCCGCGGCACTACCCCACAAGAGCCACGACTAGCCTCGAAACAGAGGCTAGCACCACCCTGAAGCACGCACGGGCCGCGGCGCACTAGGCCAAAAGTCGCGGCATGCCTCGAGCACCATGGCCTCCCAAGACCTCACATGCACACGGCCTGCAGCATGCCCCTGCTAGGGTCGCGACCCTCGCCTCCAAACCCAGAAATCTCCATCTTTTCCTGCATTTTCTTCAAACCATCTCATCCAAAGTCAAACTAACAATTCCAGGTAATCATCACAAAGGTTCTAGCCCAGTTTCAACATCAAAACCTATCAAAACCTGCTCCACAAACTCAGCTAAACACCCTAGAACAGATCAAATCCTACTCACCTGCATTGCCTAAGAAAACAGTAGAAATCAACCATAATTCTCAAAGTTAGAGCTTACCCTTGTTGAGTTATGATTCAGAGTTGATCCCCTAAATTCCCAACTTCAATTCCTCACTCCAAGCCCTGGTTTTCTATTTAGAGCCTCCCAAGCGCTGCCCTAATTCTTAGTTCTTGACTGTTTTCTTTTCCTTGCTTGTTTCCTTGAATTGTCTTAGAGAGCAAAGATGAGAGAGAATGGAAACTATCTTCAGCTGAGAAGGGAAAGTGAATGTCAGTTTCTAAGTTTCTAAACACTTCCTAAGCTTTGTTTTATTTAACTTAAGCTTTAAGGTTACCTCAAGGCTCGGGGTACCAAAACCTCCCCGAGGACAAAATGGTAAATTTCCCCACTATTCCTTCCCAGACATTCTAACCTCAAATATATCTCCAAATATTTATTTCCATAACCCGATAACCCCATAATACATCTAATACCCAAAATACCCCTCGACTTGCCCTGAGTCGGATTCTCAACCCCGTTGTGACTTTCTGGCTAACTGATCTCTAGAACTGTCTCGGATCGTGCTACACAGATAATTCACATACATATCGCATTTATCACATTTATACCCCTAATATCCAAATGAGGCCCACATGTATATTTAATTCAGCAAAACATGCATCTCTATCACATATTCACATAAATTCACATATTAACATGTTAAATCATTTATTGCCCTCCAGGCACGCTAATCAAGGCCCTAGGCCCTATTAGCAAATTTGGGTCGCTACAACTATCCCCTCCTTACAGAAATTTCGTCATCGAAATTACCTGAATAATTCAGGATACCACTCCCTCATCTCGAATTCAAGATCCCACGCCTCCTCCTCAACTTTGATGTTCCTCCACAACACCTTCACTAAGGGATGGTCTTGCTCTGCTAGACTTTATCCTTCCGATCAAGAACCTGAACCAGCTTCTCCTCATAGGAAAAATCCTGATCTAGCTCCAGATTTTCATAACATAGAACGTACGTCAAATCTTACACATACTTACGGAGCATGGACACATGGAAAACATCATGAACCCTTGATAAAGATGGAGGCATTGCTAGTCTGTAAACTACCTCTCCAACCCGTTCTAGAATCTCGAAGGGGCCAACAAACCTAGGGCTCAGCTTGCCCCGAACACCAAACTGTTTCATTCCCCTTAAAGGTGAAACCCTCAGAAACACATGATCACCAACCTGAAATTCCACGCTCCTGCGTTTCAGGTCTGAATAACTTTTCTGTCGACTCTGGGAGGCGAGCATTCGCACCCTAATCTTAACAATTTCCTCATTGGTCCTCTGAACAATCTCTGGACCTAGATATCTTCTGTCAACTGTCTCATCCCAATGGATACGTGATCTACACTTCCTTCCATAAAGCATCTCATACGGAGCCACTCCGATGGTCGCCTGAAAACTGTTGTTGTACGAGAACTCAATCAAAGGGAGATACTTATTCCATGATCCCCCAAAATCTAGCACACAGGCTTGCAACATGTCCTCCAATATCTGAATCATCCTCTAAGACATGATAAGCGGTACTAAACCATAACTGCGTGCCCATAGCCTTCTGCTGACTCTCCCAAAACTTGGAAGTGAAGGTGGGGTCTCTGTCGAATACTATCGACCTCGGAGCCCCATGAAGTTGGAAAATCTCCTTCACATATAACTCAGCATACTGCTCCACAGTATTAGTTGTCCTAACAGGCCAAAAGTGGGTGGACTTGGTATACCTATCCACGATCACCCACACCGAAGTCATGCTGCCCCACGGTCCTCGGCAAACCAACCAAGAAGTCCATGGTGATGTCTTCCCACTTCCATTCTGGAATCCCCAGAGGCTGCAGCAACCCGGCTGGCCTCTGATGCTCAGCCTTGACCCGCTGACAAGTTAAGCACTTGGCCACATAATCCACCACATCCCTCTTCATGCCTGACCACCAATACAAAGCTCTCAAATCCTGGTACATCTTCGTCGTACCTAGGTGCAATGAATTGGGAGTGGTATGTGATTCATCTAAGATGTCTCGCCGGATATCAGAATCCATCAGAACACAGATCTGACCCTTGTACTTCAGTAATCCTATCTCTGATACAGAAAAGTCCTTAGTCGCTTCGACTAAGACATTCTCTCTGTGACCTTTCAACTGAGGATCTTTCCCCTGCGCCTTCTTGATCCTCTCAAGGAGTGTAGACTGAAGAGTGATGTTGGCCAACTGACCAACCACTAACTCTAGACCTGCTTTGGTCATCTCCTCAGCTAGCTTATTAGATATCTTTCTCGAACTAAACAACTGCCCTGGGCCTTTCCGACTCAATGCATCAGGCACCACATTAGCCTTCCCAGGATGGTATAGGATATCACAATAGTAATCCTTAACCAACTCCAACCACCGCCTCTGGCGCATATTCAGATCCTTTTGAGTAAAGAAATACTTCAAGCTCTTATGGTCGGTGTATATCTCGTACTTCTCACCATAGAGATAATATTTCCAAATCTTAAGTGCAAGTACCATCGCTGCCAACTCCAGATCATGCGTGGGATACTTCTCCTCATACTCCTTTCATTGTCTCGATGCATAGGCTATCACCTTACCAGCTTGCATTAGCACACACCCCAAACCCTGTCTGGATGCATCACAATAGACCACAAATTTCTCATTATCTATCGACAAACTTAACACTGGCGCGGTGATCAATCGCCGCTTCAACTCCTTGAAACTTTTCTCACATCTATCCGTCCAGACACACCTTGTCTTCTTCTTTGTCAGTTCTATAAAAGGTGTAGCTATTCTGGAGAACCCCTAAACAAACCCCCAATAATACCCTGCTAAACCCAGAAAGCTTCTTACTTGGATTAACCAGAATCCCCTCCATACTGACGATATGGCCTAGAAATGTAACTTGTGGTAACCAAAACTCACACTTACTGAACTTAGCATATAACTTATGCTCCCTCAACTGCTGTAGAACCAACCACAGATGCTGCTCGTGCTCTGTCTCTGACTGAGAATACACCAGGATGTCGTCGATGAACACAATCACAAACTTATCCAAATAATCTTTGAAAACCCTATTCATCATGTCCATAAAAGCTGTTGGGGAATTGGTTAATCCAAAGGACATAACCAGGAATTCATAATGTCCATACCTCATTCGGAAAGTGGTCTTTGGTATGTCCTCTTCTTTAATCCTCAACTGATGGTAACCTGATCGGAGGTCTATCTTGAAAACACTGTTCTTCCCTATAACTGATCAAATAAATCATCGATCCTAGGCAGTGGATACTTGTTCTTAATGGTTAACTTATTCAACTCCCTGTAATCAATACACATCCTAAGGATCCATCCTTCTTCTTAACGAACAACACTGGAGAACCCCATGGCGAGAAACTTGGTCTGATGAACCCCAAATCTAGTAACTCTTGCAACTGAATCTTCAACTCCTTTAACTCCGCTGGAGCCATTCTATAAGGCATCCTAGATACTAGCTCCGCTCCTGGACCAACTCTATAACAAAGTCAATCTCCCGCTGCGGCGGCAACCCTGGAAAATATGCCGGAAACAAATCTGGAAACTCACACACCAATCTAGTCTCACCCGATCCAACTAACACCACCCTAGAGGAATCTACAACGCTCGCTAGAAACCCCATGCAACATTCCTGCATCAGGTCTCTAGCCTTCAATGCTAAAATCATTGGTACTCGCGGTCCACTAATCGTCCCCACAAACACAAAGGGTACCTCCCCTTCCGGTTTAAAAGTAACCATTATGCGCTTGCAGTCAATTGTTGCCCCATTCTTTGATAACCAATCCATCCCTAAAATCATATCAAAGTTGTCCATCTCTAACTCGATCAAATCAACAGACAATTCCCTACCATCTATCTCCTAGAGACTACCAGTTCTCCAGTTAGAAACAAAGTCTGAAATCCCCTAGCATACACACCGCTAGGTCTACAAAGCTGGTCTATCACTCTAGAATGCAGTATACAAAGAACCAGCACTAGAGATCTGACCTGTAACAACTGAGGGACTAGCCTCCGCCTCAGTCTTAGTCAAAGTAAATACCCTGGCAGGAGCAAGACTGTCACTCTGCTTCAGCTCCTCTTTATTGACTTGAGGGCAATCCCTCTTCAAATGACTGGCACTCCCACAAACAAATAGGCCATGATCCTACACTCACCCTGGTGTCGACGTCTGCACCGCGAACACACTGGGAAACTCCTCCAGTTGTCACTTCCACCCTGACGGCTAGTAGAAGCACCCCGTGCCCTCCTATCTGAACTGGGGCCTTCCTCTACTGCTCACTAAATCCACCACCACAACTGGTCCCAACAATAGGAGGCACTGTCCTCCTGGCATCGCGCCTAACAATGCTCTCTCTCCATATTTGATCTTCGGCCCTCTCAGCTGTAAGGGCCTTGCCCACTACCTGAGCATAAGTAGGAGTCTCTGGATCCAAAGTAATATTCACATCGTGGGCGATCATAACGTTCAATCCCCACACAAACCTGTCTTTTCTTGCCGCATCAGTCAGCACTAAATCTGGCGCAAACTTCGCCAATCTATCAAATCTCAAATCATACTCTGTCACTGTCAATCGGTTCTGAGTCAGCTTGAACCGCCACACTGTAATACTTCTCATTAAATAAGTTCCTGAACTCTTCCCAAGTCATAACTGTTACGTTCCTTCTCTGAACCACCACGTCCCACCAGATGCGGGCATCCTCTCTGAACATGTAGCTAGCACAAGCTACCCTCTCATTTCCCTGAACCCTCATAAAATCCAGAATTGAGGAAATCATATTCATCTACTGCTCTGCCCGCAGTGGGTCTGGTCCACCATCGAAGGTGGGAGGATGCTGTTTCCTGAACCTCTCATACAAAGGTTCCCACTTATTCTCCATAAGAGATTGAACTGGCACTGGCGCCACGACCTGCTGAACTGGCAGCCCAGTGACCTGAGGTGAGGGCTGCTGCCTCAACTGTCAAAGCTCTTCCTCTATTCTCTGCAGTCTTGCTTCCATCTCGACAAACATCTCTTGCCAATTCTGAGGGGCAGGTGGAGGGTCCTGACCCTGGTTGTCATCCTCAGCCCTACTGCCGCGGAGTCTAGATGATTGTAGAGGCATCTCAACAAATATGCCTGCAACCAATGACGTCACTCATCAGGCGTGAAAAAAACTTCCAAAAACCACCTCCTAAACACATTAGCCATCCACAAACGGTAATTCACAAAACATACAGATAGCATATAACACACAACGGGCCATGCCCTGACATCATCCATATGTTAACTCATTCGTCATGCTCTATATGAAATATGCAGGCAAACAGGGCATTCAAGCACATATTCAAGCATATTAGTCAATCATACCAACCAACCCTAAGTCGAGCTTGTCACTGACAGCGAGCATACATGTTCGGTCAATCTCCAGAACCATAAACCTTGGCTCGCTCTGATACCAAGTTGTAACGCCCTACTTCCTTAGAGGCGTTACTATGTGAGTTTAAAATGTGCATTCAACTCGCTAATCGAGATTTTAGGTCAAAAAGTGTAATTAAATCATAAACAGGGTTACAAACTTTGAAAATAATTCCATTTACTGAAAATCATAAAGTATTTGACATTTGGGATCCCAAAATACTGTTTGGAAATATTTCCAACATATGAGTACAAACCACGTCGACTAAACGACAAAATCTAGGTTTTAATACAATCATCTCTCAAAACCATTGGTTGTGGCAGCCAAGCAGGCCAAACATGTACGCGCCGCTTCACACTCTCCGTACTCATGGCTGGTCCACTTTTCCCTTGCCCTTACCTGCACCATAGAGCACCCGTGAGCCGAAACCCAGCAAGAAAACCCTCACAAGCAGAAAACATATGCATAACAAACACATATCATATAAACAGGCCATCAATAGGCTATACACATACGGCCAAGCTGTCCTAGGTGATTTACCAAGCCCTGGGTTTGCGGTCCACACTGTGAGGATATCCCAGGTATTCTTTACGGTCTTGCCCTGGCAACTCGCACTCCACGTGCTCAACGCTGCTCCTGGCCCCTTACTGTACTCGGCCTTTCATTCAACGTGCCCAATGCCATTCCCGGCCCCTGCCGACCTCGGCCTGCGCCGTTCCCAGCTCTTGCCGAACATTTACACAATTGCATTGATAACATAATTAACTTATATTGAACACTAACAAATTCAATCAAAGGGCTACGCTCTGCAATTCAAACATATTGGGCTTAGCCCTGCATACAAGCTCTATGGGAACAGTGGTTTTCTTACCTGCGTCCCGAGCTTTCCGAGCATCGATATCCCTAGCACAGTCCCCTAACTTGAGCCTCACCGAAACCCTAGTCACAATGCATTAACAATATTCATCCATCAAGTTCTAATCCATTAAATAACTTTGAGCCATAAATCTAATCTTCGAGACCTTGAATTCTATTAATCCGGGTGATGAAATCCATCCCGAGCCTTAACCATTGAGTTTTCAAGGCTAAACACACTTAAAAACACAAAATGGCACTAAGAGTCGCGACCTTACCCAACAAGCACCGCGGCTAGCCTCAAAACAGAGGCTAGCACCTCCCTGAAGCACGCACGGGCCGCGGTACACTTGGTCAAGTGTCGCGGCGCGCCTTGGGCACCATGGCCTCCCAAGACCTCGCATGCACAAGGGCCGCGTCATGCCCCTCCTAGGGTTGCGGCCCTCACCTCCAAAACCAGAAATCTCCATCTTTTCCTACATTTTCTTCAAACCATCTCATCCAAAGTCAAACTAACAATTCCAGGTAATCATCACAAAGGTTCTAGCCCAGTTTCAACATCAAAACCTATCAAAACCTGCTCCACAAACTCAGCTAAACACCCTAGAACAGATCAAATCCTACTCACCTGCATTGCCTAAGAAAACAGTAGAAATCAACCATAATTCTCAAAGTTAGAGCTTACC
Source organism: Humulus lupulus (assembly GCF_963169125.1). Lineage (NCBI taxonomy): Eukaryota > Viridiplantae > Streptophyta > Magnoliopsida > Rosales > Cannabaceae > Humulus > Humulus lupulus. The sequence continues at coordinate 159,188,086 of NC_084799.1, forward strand.
CTTGTTGAGTTATGATTCAGAGTTGATCCCCTAAATTCCCAACTTCAATTCCTCGCTCCAAGCCCTGGTTTTCTATTTAGAGCCTCCCAAGTGCTGCCCTAATTCTTAGTTCTTGACTGTTTTCTTTTCCTTGCTTGTTTCCTTGAATTGTCTTAGAGAGCAAAGATGAGAGAGAATGGAAACTATCTTCAGCTGAGAAGGGAAAGTGAATGTCAGTTTCTAAGTTTCTAAACACTTCCTAAGCTTTGTTTTATTTAACTTAAGCTTTAAGGTTACCTCAAGGCTCGGGGTACCAAAACCTCCCCGAGGGCAAAATGGTAAATTTCCCCACTATTCCTTCCCAGACATTCTAACCTCAAATATATCTCCAAATATTTATTTCCATAACCCGATAACCCCATAATACATCTAATACCCAAAATACCCCTCGACTCGCCCTGAGTCGGATTCTCAACCCCGTTGTGACTTTCTGGCTAACTGCTCTCTAGAACTGTCTTGGATCGTGCTACACAGATAAATCACATACATATCGCATTTATCACATTTATACCCCTAATATCCAAACGGGGCCAACATGCATATTTAATTCAGCAAAACATGCATCTCTATCACATATTCACATAAATTCACATATTAACATGTTAAATCATTTATTGCCCTCCAGGCATGCTAATCAAGGCCCTAAGCCCTATTAGAAAATTTGGGTCGCTACAGTGGGAGTCCCTTCATTGCCAAGATCCAAGCTGCTCAACCACCACCGAAGTACAAGACCCTGATACTTCCAACATACACTGGGAAGGAGGACCCAGTGCGATACATTGGAAAGTTTGAGAATAAGATGGAGTTACTCGGTGTGGAGCATGATTATAGGTGCAGGATATTCCCTACCACTCTCTCTGACTCAACTCAGGAATGGTATTGGAAATTCAAACCTAGATCCATCACTTCCTGGGAGCAATTCAGGGAGAAATTTTGTAAGGTCTTCATTGCCAGACGGATTCAACCAGTTTATGCCAATCAACAGGCAAACATCAAGCAAGGGAAGGATGAATCCCTGAAGGACTAGATCTAAAGATTCATGAGAGAAGCAAACTGAGCATCCACGGTAGGAGATGAAGGGAAGTTCGTTACCATCTCGACAGGAATCATTTATCGTACTCCCTTGTGGGATAGCATCCACATGAACCCCATCAACACCATGCAGGAGCTCCTGGACCGAGAAGACAAATACATGAAACTAGATGACGCTATCATGAAGGAAGAAAAAGGCATAAAACATCGGACCTCTATCAAGGCAAGCTAGAACTTCATAAACCCTCAAGGCAACAATGAGGGAAATGGTAAGAAGAGGAGTACCTCATGGTCCGAGCAGAGTGGTGAAAAGAAGGCTAAGTCAACACCAACCGACAAACAGTTTAAGCATCAGCTTTACCAGCCAAGGTTCACCAACTATACTGTCCTGACTGCAACAAGGGTTAAGATTTACTTGGCAACATACCAAGAGGTACCTTACCGAAAGCCACCACCCTTGTGCTCAGAAGAAAAGTGGGACAAGAGAAAGTTTTTTCAGTTCCATAATGATTATGGGCACGACACAAATGAGTTCAAACAGCTGAAGGATGAGATAAAGTTTCTTCTCTGATTGGGAAAGCTCTCGAGGCACCGAATCTAGACCGAAACCCCAAGCAGGAATCCAGAGTTTCAAAGGCAAAGGAGTTTGCCACTGGAGCCAACAACCGTGGACTTCAAATTGGACACCATATGTGGGGCACCCCACATAGCAGGCAATAGTAACAATGCTCGTAAGTGATATGCCAAGCAGGTCCAGCTTGCCCTTGCCTTTACCTGCACCACGTAGCACCCTTGAGCCAAGGCCCAGCAAGAAAACACAACAACATCAACAGAGCATGAAAAATTAACAGACAAGTCAATAACTCACGTTGCATCACATAAACCCAGATATATCATCAGCCAATATAATCAAGTATTCCACATACTAGGAATTTTAGTTCATAACATTCATAATTCACAAACGATAACCAGGGCTAGCGCCTTCAGGCTGCTCCCTCTGTTATCCCGTTGTTCCTAGCTCCCAGTGGCCAATCCGCGCCCTGTGCGCTTAAGTCATGTACGGTACTCCTAGACCGCCTTTACATGTCCCATGGCGTGATATCAACAATGACACGATATAACTTTCGGAAGCACTTAGTCCCATCACAATCTTACAACCGGGTGCAGTTTTCTTACCTTTCAATTCACTAGTTTCCGATGACACGAAGCCACGAGCACGGTCCTCTACCCCGAGCCTCTCCAAAGACCTAGTCAAAACACAACTGAAACATTCTTTGTCACTAATCAATCCCAAAACTACTTTATGGAACCAATCCCACACTCTCGGAATCCCCCAAATCCCTAAAACAATGCCCCGAAGACATCCCCCGAACCCCCGGAGCAAAGGCTCAAAATTGCAAAACCCCATGTTCTGAAATTGGCCTAGCGCTGCGGCGCAGCCCTGTAAGGCCACGGCGCCCAGCAAGTTTGAGCCGCGGCGCCCAACAAGTCAGAGAACTTGCTCTGCCCAGAATCAACCTTGCGCCGCGGCGCGCAAGAACAGCGCCGCGGCGCGCAAGAACAGCGCCGCGGCGCGCAAGAACAGCGCCGCGGCGCTCCTTTGCGAGCCTAGAAATCTGGGTTTTTCCCCTGCGTTTTCCCGAACCCAAATCATTCCAAATCACCCCAAACTCCTACCTAAGCCCCAAAACCAACTCAAAATCCCAAATAGACCATACCTCAACCTATAAACATCATAGTCTAACTCAATTACACAACTATTCTCAGAATTCACACTTAAGTTTCAGATTCATACACTTAAACAAAACTTGAGTAAAGTACAAATCAGACTTCTAAATCCTTAAACCATAACAGCTATGAGATTGCCAACATATTTAATACCCTTACCTCAATCAGAAATTCAACTTGAGCTTCCTCCAATCCAAGCTTTGAGCTGAATTCCACCTTAACAAACCAGCTGAATTCCATGCAAGGCAAGCCATGGCTATCTTTTAAGTCTTTCAAAAACCAAATTCAGAACTTAACAAAACAGGGACCAAGTCCTTACCTCAGTATAAACCTTGATATATGCTTGATTCCACCCCCTTAAGCCCTTTACTAGCCTCAAAGATCACAGTTCAACTCCTCCTCCACTTTGCTTTCTAGGTTCTTGATTCTCCCTTTCCTTCTTGATCCTTCTAGCCTTCCAAGTCTTAACTTCAGTTATACTTAGCATAAAAGAATCGTATATATCCTTTTCCCTCAGCCAAAGACATCTATACCACTGCCAAAAGACCATTTTAGCCCTCCTCAAATATCCTTTTCTAACTAAACCTCAAGGGTACACTTGTCTTTTACTTACTTTACAGTTCTACCACTTTTCCAACAAAACCTGTTACTCTCTATGGTTACTAATAGTTACACAAGTTACCAAATCACCAGTTACCATTATCTAGCTTTCTAGGACCGTCTCGGCACGTGCGTCACATTGATACCACCACACCCACGTGGTACGATTCACATATCATAATTATCACATAACGTAATACACATAGTCATATAACATGCTTAAAATCATATTCATCCATCTAAATCATTAAAATCACACATAATTCCCATTATGCCCTCCAGGCACACTAATCAAGGCCCTTAAGCCTTATTAGTGAATTTGGGTCGTTACAGAGGAGCTCATCCGCAGGGGACATTTGGGCAGGTATGTGTGCAAGGATAACTAGAGGCCAGAAGGAGGAGTGTCCCCGCCGCGGGCACGTGAGGTGGCCCCGGAAGTGCAAGGAGAGGTCAGGACCATCTTTGGAGGACCAGGATTCGGAGGCGATTCTAGGAAAGGGCGAGACAGGTATGCCAAGGAGGCCGGACGAAGTCCACCACATTGCGTTTTAAGTTTGGAACAACGCCCCCCGAAGAGCGTCAAGGGCGAGAATGACTCAATAACTTTCACTGAAGAAGATGCGCAGGGGGTGCACTTTCCTCATAATGACCCCCTAGTGCTAACCGCCCAGCTAGCTAACATGAGGGTACATCGGGTCATGGTGGATAACGGGAGCTCCGTGGACATCTTGTATCGACAGGCGCTGGAAAAGATGGGGTTGAGCCTCCGTCACCTAAAGCCTTGCACTATGACTTTGTATGGGTTCACGGGAGATTCGATGCAACCCCTAGGGACAATCGAATTGGCCCTCACCATGGGGGAGCAGCCCAGGCAAACCACCGTAATGGCTAACTTTGTCGTGGTAGATTGCACCTCAACCTTCAATGCGGTATTAGGGAGACCCTCCCTGAGAGAATTGAAGGCGATAACTTATGTGTATCACCTAGCCATGAAATTCCCTACCCCTGGGGGAGTAGCATGTGTGAAAGGGGAGCAGAAGGAAGCGAGGGAATGCTATAACATGTCCCTCCGCGCAGCCACCAAACCGTCCATGTCAGTGACAATGGCTATGCATGAAGGAGCGACTCACACAAGTTAGATCCGCACAAGATGGGACAGGCTACGGAGCCTTTCGAGAAGTGCTACCAGCAAGGCTTCGGCTCTTAATGCCAAAAGAACCTATGTTTAGCTTGTTCTTCGTTATTTTAGTAAGAATCAAAGAGGCTGCCCTAGGTAGCCTCCTAGTTAGATGTAACCCCCCCCCCCCCTTTTTATTTTCAAAGATAGATGTAAACCGCGTTCTATGAATGAAACCGTTTGCTACTTCCTGTGTTTATTTTCTTCGCTGCACGAGCATCAGCCAAAGTGCCTGCCGAAATAAATTTCACCAAGCACTTGGGGGGCAGGACAGGGGGCAAGAACATGCAGCCCGCAAAAGGGCTCCTAAAAAGGGACCCTCTAACGGAGGATCCTAAAAAGGAACCCTTGCCCTCCTAACTCCTAAAAAGGGACCCTCTAACGGAGGATCCTAAAAAGGACCCCTTGCCTTCCTAACTCCTAAGGGAGACCCTCTACCAAGAGAATCCTCAAAAAGGACCCTCCATCAGGAGGACCCCAAAAAGGACCCTTCAACAGGGATCCCAGGGGGACCCCCTATATCAAGGCCTTAAGTGAAGTCTTTACAAGGCATCTCCTGAGATCACAAGGATTAGCTACCCGTGTGAACATCAAGGAGGCCTTAGGGACTCACAAAAATAATATATGGTATCGATGATAATAAGTCTAGAGCGGCCACCAAGCCGTCTAGCCAATAATAAGTCTAGTCATTATATGGTGACGACAATAATAAGTCTAGAGCGGCCGCCAAGCCACCTAGCCAAAAAGGATCCCAAAAGAGACCCTTGCAAAAATAGTACTATGAATAACAACGAGAAGGACGCTTCTCGCAAAGAAATAATAAGCGCGCGCAAGAAAAACATAAAAGGATAACTAAGATCCAAGGGGTCAAAATATCCTTATAGAAGCAACCAAGAGGCACCAAAAGAGGTCCCAGTGAACCCTCTCGCATGGGCCCCAAAGGACCTCCAGCCTGATAGATAAAAAAAAAGGGGGAACCAACCAAACCCCATCATACAGGCTTAAAAAGGCCTCAAATGCAATAGAACAAGAAATAAACAGCAACATATGTATTTATACATTAAAAAAAAAGAAGAGTTCTTGAAATATTACAAGAGTTACCAAAAGAAAAGTAGCACGGATAATGATATTACAAAGTAAAAAGAAAACAAAAAAGGAGCAAGACTATTACAAGGCCTCCTACAGTGGGCGCTCCACCAGGCCGCTCGGGCAACGTCCTGTTCACCAAAAGAGGAGAAGTCGAAGTTGGGATCCTGCCTCCACACATTGTAAAGAGCACGATCTATAGACCTGCGCTCGGTGGTGATCCTCTCCGCCTCCAAGGAAGCGTTCTTCTCCTGAGCCGACTGTAGTTCGGCCCTAAGGGCCTCAACTTCGGTCTCCAGTTGAGTAACCCTCTCCTGCGACGCAGCCGCAGCGGCCTTGGCCCCCTGGAGCTCGCGCTCCAAGCGTCTACACTTGCCCTTTAGTTCCTTGATCTTGGCCTTCGCCTTCTCCCTCTTCGAGAACAAGTTGGCAGACTTAGTCTGGGCCTTTGACAACTGGACCCTGGTTTCGCTAAGCACATTTTCGAGCTCCAGGACCCAGGCCGTGAGGCAGTCCCTCTCAGCAGTAGATGCGGAGAGGACGCCGGACATGTTAGCATGCCGAAGGGACATGATGTAGATCTGCACAAGAAAGTCAATGGCGTCAGCGATAAGTAACAAAAAGAAAAACACATGTACATCTATACATAATACTAATCGACGCAAGGTGCAAGACCTCACCCAGGCCGTGGCACACCTTAGGGTTTCCCCAATGTCTGATTGGGTCACATTCCCTAGACCTCTCCAGTCGGAGACAGGGAGGTCCGAGGCAATCTGAATGAAATGATGCGCATAGGCGGAGGCCATCCTAATCACCCAAGGCTCCGCCTCTGCGCCAGGTGCATCTGGTTGAACAGGAACGGAAGACCCACTCGCCGAAGCAGGAGGAGGCGCAGGGAAGGAGAAAAACTGAGACCTTGGTACATTGGAAGGGGGCTCCGCGAGGTCGACGAAATCAGCATCCGGTAAGCCAATATCATGAGGGACTTGAGGGAAGGCGTCACAGCCATCAAGGCCAGGGGGAGCGTAACATCCCGCTGTGGCCTGCGGGTCCAGAGATTGAAAGGCCATGTCCTGGTCATGGGAGCCATAGGGAGGGCATCCCCCGGGGGACAGGGGGCGCTGATGAAATCCCCCACATTCGAGGGGGGCATCCTCCATCTCCTCCTCGGCCTCACCATCGTGTAGGGACGGCCCAGCCGGCATAGCCATAGCCTTCTTAGACCCAGTGACTGACCACAGAAGCTTGGGGTCGGAGACCGGGGACAGCTGGTTGCGGTTGAGGTTCGCCACAGTAAATAGGATCGTCGCCTTCTTCAGGGCGGAGTCTGCACTAATGAGTTTGTTGATGGCCTTCGCCTCCGGGCCAATGACCGAGGGATCAGCAAATTGCCCTGCAAGATCCACGCCAATGTCAGTACAAGCAAAAGTGCAAAACAGTAAGTTCTAATAAGAAGAAGAGAAAGACCAGGATACTTACTAGGGCTGGCGCGAAAGCCTTCACGAACCGAGAGAGGCCCCTCTACCCAGAAAAAGTCTTGTTTCCAAGGCCCTGTGTTGGACACTGAGCCCTCTATTAAGGGGAGCTCGTTGTTGGCCTTCTGCAGGTAGTAGAAGCCCTTGGACTTGTGCACTCCCATGAGGTTATACAGATAATGCACCTCCTGCGCCGTCGGGGCGCGTTGGACGTTTCCCTTGAACCAGATGAAAAGGCAACTTAAAGTCAAGCAACTGTTGGGCGACAGTTGAAGAGGGGCCAAATCGAAGTAGTTGAGAACCGCCGCGAAAAACGGGTGCAAAGGAATGGTGCCACCCGCCTTCAAAATCTGTTCACTCAAAGCCACAAAACCCTTCTCAGGGCGATCAGCCCGGCATGCCTCATGGGGAGCATATAGGGCATATTCTGGAGCAATGCGGTAGTTCTTCACGATCTCCTTCAATTTATTCGAAGACACACGGGACACTAGGCTAGATGCCAGTGGAGGGGCGTCGTCCTCTTCCTGGACGGACACCTGTCTGCGTGCTTTCGGCATATTTGCAAAATCAAAAGAAATATGTGAGGAAGAGGCAGAACACTTAACCCTCCATTTTTTCTTCCTAGCAAGAGTTTTCCATCGAGGGAGCGATGGCGGAAGCACTAAGCTAGGATAAACTAAGACTAGGGGCTGGGGAGAGGAGCTAGCAGCCCCATGACTGTCATCAGGCGAAGAGGGAGTAGAAGGTTCTGGCGGAATGTGTCCCTCCATAAATTCTAACTCCCGTCGCAATTCAAAAAGGGTCATCCTAAGACGCGCTATGTGGTCACTAAGACCCACGGGTGAAGGTCCTCCATCTCCTCTCGACACCGAGTCAATTTCGCTCTCCACCACCCAAATTTTACGCCTAAGTTCGGCCATACACTCGAGGTGGCGGATGCGGGCCTGCCTTAAGGAGTCATAGTCTTGGTGAGGGTTGCCCTCAGGGGACTCTGAGTCTGAGGACAGGTCAATAAACTCAGCCCTTGGGGGTATGTCGGACGGGCCGTCACTTGCCATGAAACCACGTCCCAATAGCAAAAAGGGGCTCATGTATAAACGAGGGGAAGGCTACAAAACACAAAGGAATTGGCTTAATACCTCTAGATGCAAACGCCCTAAATGGCCTACTACAGGGTATAAAAAAAAAAACAACAAAGAGGAGGGGCGTGCATATGGTCAAACTCACTACAAGCTCAGACTAATGTACCCCATCCCAAGTACTGCTAGTTTGGACCCGAAAAAAAAAATAAATAAATAAAAGGGAGAAGGAAAGAAAATATACCTCAAGCGATTAAGAGAGCGAAGTTGGGGTCCAAAGGAGGTCAGGGAGCGAAAAGCACCAAATAGTCGAAAAGGCACGTCTGCAAGAATGAACCAGAAAGGTGTGTTAGTCATAAGATATACACACCAAAAAATTAGCTCATATGTAAAAAAAAAAAAAAATGAAGTGAAAAAATATATGAAACAAATGAGAGGAACTATGGTGAAAGTGGGGTTGTGGGGGATTGAACCCCTTACCTCTTGAAAGGAATAAGGGTCTATGCACCACTAAGCCAAGGAAATAAGGTGTAAATATTAGGCCATGCATGAGGACCTATTTATAGGAATCAAGGTGAATAGTCTACAAGAGCACCTAAAGGTACTCTCCTAGACTGGGGGGCAAGTGTTGATGCTCATAATCTCATCAAGAGAAAGTATGAGGCCGAGGCAAGGCCGTTAGGCCACCGTCGTCTCGGGAAGCCATCACGCCATCATAACACGAGTCTGGGTTCGTTTCTCGTGGAGTCGATGCCAAGTGGCACACGTTGGCAAGGCATAGGTGCCAAGGCTCAGTAGCCTCGCGAGGCCCATCTCGCCCATGCACTCGGCCCCACGGCCTCGCCCCATGGCCTCGCCCCATGGCCTCAGCCCCATGGCCTCGGCCCCATGGCCTCGGCCCCATGGCCTCGCCCATGCACTCAGCCCCACGGCCTCGCCCCATGGCCTCGCCCATGCACTCGGCCCCATGGCCTCACCCCATGGCCTCGTCCGTGCACTTGGCCCCACGGCCTCGCCCCATGGCCTCGCCCATGCATTCGGCCCCACGGCCTCGCCCCATGGCCTTGCCCATGGCCTCGGCCCCACGGCCTCATACCATGGCCTCGCCCATGCACTCGGCCCCATGGTCCCGTGCCCGTGGCCTTGGAGGTGAGAATACTCACAAGGGGCAAGGTACACGCATGAATATGGAATGTACCTACAAACCTAAAGAAGTCAGAGTACGGATATGGTACCCCTACCAGACAAGTAGTGGGAACGCCAGGAGTGGGTATGCAAGGATAGGAGTTATGGCCCGTACGTCTATGGCCAGGAGTCAGAGTCGACACCACTACCACCTGCACCACTACGCCTGCCACTACGCATCAGACATGGGTACAGACAAGTAGTGGAGACATCCTCCTGACACCTGCTCCTCTACGGGATGTACGACCACAACCTTTGAAGCCACTCCCCTGACACAGTACATATGTACCACTTGGTCCCCTGGACCACCATGTACCTAAGGCCATTAGAGCCTACTATAAAATGAACTCTAAGACCACCTGAAAGGGGGTTGGAAATTTTACTGTAGCAGAGGCTTAAGTGTGAATGAAAGACTGAATTCTCCATTATTGTTCTATCATTGTTCTTGAGTTATTGTTCAAATTTTTACAGCTTTCCGATTAGTGATCTTGATTTGATAATTTTTCCAACTCAACTTAGTTGACGAGTTATCACCGTCAACACATGTCCTTACTAACAAGCACGAGCCCAAATACATATTTAATACTCATAAACATGCACTTATAATCATATTATCATATAAAGCATGCATGCCACATAGTCACGCATTTAATCAATTAATCACACACATATATCCAGTTATGCCTTCCCAGCACGCTAATCATGGCACCAAACCTTATTAGCGTTTTTGGGACGTTACATTAGGCAGTTTTTTAATGAGAGATATTTTTGTGACGCACTTAAGACTACAGAGACAAATGAATTTCTGAATCTGGTTCAGTGAAATACAACAATAACATAGTATGTCAACAAATTGGATAGGTTGGCCAAGTTTGCTTTTGATTTGGTACACACTAATGTGGCTCAAAAGGAGAAATTTATCCAAGGACAAAATTCTGGGATAACTCAAGGCATTATGATCACACTCGTGCATGATATCACTACATAAGCCCGGGTGGTAGGGAGGGTTCTTGTTGTTGAGAGCACAGAAAATGATATTTGGAGGGAGAATGTCGGAGAGTGCAGAGCTCAGGCAATGATATCTCTGTTTATTGGATCAAGAAACATTTTTAGTACCCCTAGAATAGAAAAGGGGTTCTGAAATGTTCAGATAGGCCATCAGGTCAAGGATGAGTACTGGAAACTCTACCTGGAATGTGCTCGATGTAAGAGACGCCATCTGGGAGGATGCGAGCAAAGGCATGTTTCCTATGTGGGATGGTTGGGCACCTCAGGAGTGATTTCCCAGGACTGAGGAAGGACGAACCAAAGAGGGCGAAAAGCTTAACTCCATCTCGAGTGTTAGCTCTGATGCAGTCAAAGGCTGAGGCTGAGGCTAGTCCCTTAGTAGTGATAGGTCAACTTCTTGGTTATGATTCTTATATTATGTTGATTGGTTTTGGTGCCATGTTGTTCTTTATTATGTTGTATCTAGTAAAGGTATAGACTTGGTATGTGGATTGCGTTGTTATGTTGTGGTGAGAATTTGGAACCCTACTGGTAATTCCTAAGAGATGAAATAGATTATTGTGGGAAAAGACTCATCAGTTGACTCGATAAAGTTGGTTATGACGGACTTTGATACGATCTTGGATATTGATTGGTTAGCCAAGTATGGGGCAATGATAGATTGCAAGGAAAGATTGTAACCCTTGAGCCTGAGAGTGAGAAACCCCCTTTGTATTTGTTAGCATTGTCCATGGACCCCATATACTTATGATATTTGTACTTAGAGCTAGAAACCTATTGCAGGGGGATGCATAGGATTCTTAGCTAGTGTAGTACATACCACTTAGGTCGTGCCAGTGGGACCAGGACTGTAACCCCCTACTTCCTTAGAGTCGTTACTAAGTGAGTTTTAAATGTGCATTTAACTCGCTAATTGAGGTTTTAAGACAAAAGTGTAATTAAACAATAAACAGAGGCATAAACTTTGAAAATAGTTCCATTTACTGAAAAACATAAAGCATTTAACATTTAGGATCCCAAAATACTATTTAAAAATATTTACAACTCAAAAGTATAACCAAAGTCGGCTAAACGAAAAAATCTGGGTTTAGTACAATCATCTCCCAAAATACCCCTGGCCGAGGCAGCCAAGTAGGCCAAATATGTACGTGCCGCTTCACGCTCTCCGTACTCATGGTTGGTCGACTTTCCCCTTGCCCTTACCTGCACCACAGAGCACCCGTGAGCCAAAGCCCAGCAAGAAAACCCTCACAAGAAAATAACATATGCATATGAAACACTTAACATATAAACAAGCCATCATCAGGCTAACCACATATGGCCATGCCGTCGCAGGCGCTTTACCAGGCCCTGGGTTCGCGGTCCACACCGTGAGGACATCCTAGGAATCCTATAGGGTCTCGCTCTGGCAACTCGCACTCCGCGTGCTAAATGCTGCTTTTGGCCCCTTGCCGTTCTCGGCCTTTTCGCTCTCGGCCTTCGCCGTTCCCAGCCTTCGCCGATCTCAGCACTCGCTGTTCCCGGCTCTTGCCGTTCATTCACATATATGCACACATAGCATAATTAAGCATATACTTAAACATAAATAGACTCAATTAAAGGGCTACGCCCTGCAACACAGTCATATATGGTCGTGCCCTGCAACACAAGCTCTACGGGTACAACAATTTTCTTACCTATGTCCCGAGCTTTCAAAGCACCGATGTTCCGAGCACAGCCCCCTAATCCGAGCCTCACTGAAACCCTAGCCTCAACACACCAACAATATCCATCCATTAAGTTCTAATCCCTTAAATAACTTTGGGTCATAATTCTAATCTCTGTGACCTTGAATTCTATCAATCCGGGTGATAAAATCCATCCCGAGCCTTAACCTTTGAATTCCCAAGCATAAAACCTCTTAAAAGCCAAAAAATCCAATAAGAGTCACGGCCCCATCAGGCCATGCTGCGACCCGCCCCCAAACAGAGAGCAACCCCAAAACAGGGCAAGGACGTCGCGGCTCAAGCAAGGGCATGTCGCGGCCCGCCCTCCTTCCTAGCCACTAAAATACTTCAGAGGATCGCGGATTAGCAAGAATAATGTCGTGGCCCGACCCTTCGAACCCAGAAAAATCCTCCATTTTTGCCACGAAAACCCATCCAATTAACCCCAAAATCTACCCAACAACTCAAGCTAACCATCACAGAAGTTATACCATGAACTTAGCAACAAAACCTAACAAGAATTCTAGCTCAAAACCTCATCAAACTCAAAGATGATTCTTCATCCAACACACATGCAAAACTCTAAAATATCAGCAGAAAACCAATATAATTCATTAAGTTAAAGGCTTACTTTTGCTTAGTTAAATTTCTGAGCCAACCTTCTTAGTTCCAAGCTTCAATCCCCCAAAGCTCCAACCTTGAATTCTGAGTTCACTAGCTTAATCTCCTCAAAGTTTCCCTTAGTATGGTTTAGATAAAAAAAAAAAAAGAGAAGGAAAGAAGGAGTTTGGGTCAGTTTCTCCAAGTTTCTAAGTGTTTCTTGAATTATGTTTTATTTAACTTAAGCTTCTAAGGTTACCTCAAAGCTCGGGGTGCCAAAAAGTCCCTGAGGGCAAAATGGTAAATTTCCCCCATATACCTCCTAAACATTCTAACCTCAAATATATCTCCAAATATTTATTTCCATAACCCGATAACCCTATAAAATGTCTAATACCCGAAATACCCCTCGACTCGCCCTAAGTCGAATTTTCGACCTTGTTGTGACTTTTTGGCTAACAGCTCCCTAGGATTGTCTCAGATCGTGCAACACAGATATACCACAAGTATATCACATTTATGCCCTCAATGGGCTAAAATTACAAACATGCCCCTAATAACCAAACGGGGCCCACATGCATATTTAATTCACCTAAACATGCATTTCTAATCACATACTCACACAAATTCACACATTATAATAATAAATCACTTATTGCCCTCCAGGCACACTAATCAAGTCCCTAAGCCTTATTAACGAAATTAGGTCGTTACAAGGACAGACTAGATTAGTCTGTGAGTTTCTTGATTTGTTTCGAGAGGATTTTTTAGGGTTACCTCTACACCGAGACATAGGGTTGAATTAAGTTGGTACCAGGGATGGAACCAATGTCTAGGGCACCATATTGAACGGCTCTAGAAGAGTTGAAGGAACTAATGGTTCAATATTTGGGTAAGACGATATTCTCCAAGGTGGATCTTCGATCTAGTTATTATTAGCTGAGGATCAGGGAGAAGGATATGCAAAGGACTGCTTTTTGTATCATTAGGAGTTCTTAGTCATGTCTTTTGGCTTTACTAATGCCCCGACAGTGCTTGTGAAAGATTATTTGGATTGGTTTGTGATCGTCTTTATCGATGATATTCTGGTGTACTCTCAGTTAGAGATTAGGCAAGACCAAGCAACGCCTGAGAGGTCAGGAGTTTCCTTGGATTGGAAGAGTGTTACATGTGTTTTGTGGAAGTGTTCTCAAGGATTGTTACCTCATTAACAGAATTGACATGCAAAAATCAAAAGTTTGCATGGTCAGATAAGTGTGAGAACAACTTCTAGGAACTAAGGCAGTGATTGATTATAGCTCCATGTCTTAGTCTTCCTACAGATCAGAACAAGTTTATGGTTTAAGTGGTGTCCTTATATAGATAGAAAAGGTGATTGCCTATGCTTCATGTCAGTAGAAGGATATGACCAGAGCTAGATTAGAGTTACTGGTGGGCAAGTTGGCCAACATTATGCTTAAGTTTACTATTTTAGAGTTGATCAAAGGAAGACAGTTGAGTTACCCACAGATGGGAAGGATTGGAGGGGATGTCTTAGCTGGAATAGCTAAGGACTATACAGTGTCAGGCATGAGATTATTGAGGTAGAAGGATCGGATTTGGGATCCGATGGACATTGGGATTAAACGGGAGATTCTGGATGAATCTCATACTACCCTTTATTCTCTACATTCAGGCACCATGAAAATGTACCGGGATCTAAAACCTTTATATTGGTGGCCTGTGATGAAGAGGGACATAACTGAGAACGTGGCAAAGTGGTTGACCTGTTAGAAAGTCAAGGTAAAGTATTAGAAATCAGTAAGGCTATTATAGCCTTTGGGTAATCGATAGTGGAAGTAAGAGGAGATCATGATGGATTTTGTGGTGGGGTTTCCCAAGATAGTGGGCCGACATGATTCAATCTAGGTCGCTATGGATCGGTATACAAAGTCAGCTCACTTTTTATTAGTGAAGATGACTAATACAGTTGACCAGTATGCAGATCTGTATGTGAGAGATATAATACGACTTCATGGGACTTCAAGGTCTATCCTATCAGATAGGGACCCAATCTTTACTTCCAAGTTTTGGGGAAGGTTACAGAAGGCGATGAGTACGCAACTAAAATTTGGTACAGCTTATGTAACTTCCCAAATTACCTAATAAGGCTTAGGGCCTTGATTAGGGGGCCAGGATGGCAATTTATGAGAATTATCTGTATATGTGATATATATGTGTATGATTATATGATTACGTGAGTTATATTATAATATTACTAGATATGCATGTTTAGGTGTATGTGATATATGTGTATGATTATATGATTTCATAATTTGGCCTGTTATGGGTATATTTGGAATATATGTGATATAAATGTGGATATATTTGGGTCACTCGGCACGAGGCGATCCTAGAGAGCAAGTTCACGAGGAAGTCACAACAAGATCCAATACCCGACTCAGGGTGAGTCAATGGGTGTTTTGGGTATCTAGTCCATTACCCGGTTATCGGGTAGCGGGAATAAATATTAGAGGATATATTTGGTATTAGCGAGATTAGGAGGGAATTCTGGGAGTTTTGACCATTTTTCCCTCGGGGACGTTTTTGGGACCTCGAGCATCAGGATTTGCTTAAGGTTACTTAGAGTCTAAGTAAACCTAAAATACACACAAAAAAACTCTAAAGAAGCACTCACCCTCACGTTACTATCTCTCTCTATCTCTTGTTGCTTGAGAAAATTCTCTGAATTGTGAGGAGTAAAGGCTTAATCAAGGGGAATCGAGGCAAGTTTAGGCTTGGGATTGCTTAAGGAAAACCTTAGCATCGCTTAGGGCAGCCAAGGTAATGATTTCTATCTTTAATTCCCTATATTTTCTCTAGTTTTAGTTGAGTTTCAGAGTATAGAAACTCAGTTCTAAATTTTGAGATTTGAGGAGGTTTTTCGCCAAGCTTTTGCATGGGTTTTGATGATTTTGGACTACTGAAATGTTTGGGAACTTTGTTTTTTGGATTGGGCTATGTTTGGATAGGTTTATGGATGGATTTGGATTGAGAAAATGGTGGAAAAATATAGTTTGCGGGTCGATCTGCAGCCCTGTTCTTGGAGCGTTGTGGCTCTCGTGAACGAAGGAGAAGTGGGTGGCTTTAGGACTTTTCACCCACGACGCCTACTAGGGCACGCCGCGGTGCTGGTGCAGGCAGGGAAGTGGCTCGGGCCTCTGAATTGAGCGGGTCACGGCTTAAATATTTGGGGGTTGCGATACTAAAGGGATTTTGGGCCTTGGGGAGGTTTTGAGTGCGACAACTCAAACCTAAGGGCTCGGGATCGATCCTACTACCCAGTTTAGTAGGAAGCTTTTATTTACTCATTTTTTACGGGATTCTATACTTGGTTTTGATTAGGTTATCGTTAGGGTCTCGAAACCAGGATTGTGCTCCAGGGTCATTCTTAATACGCTTTGCACTCGAACCTAAGCTAAGAAAACTACACCCAGCCTGCATTTAGGACGCAGCCTGATTATAGTACAAAATTAATTTTATGTTGAGAATGTTTTATTAAATATATTGAATGTGTTGTGTTTACCTATGTTATGCAATAACTGTTGAGTTGTATATCTGATTGGGGAAGCTCAGCTTATGAGTTGAAGGTCTATGCAGTGGGTTTTGGAACCTTGTTACCTACTGGGGAGTTGGTAGTTTCGAAGAGATGGGTCAAGTTGCTACCGGTGGAAGTGGATTGTAGAAAATTTTCAGTTGACCTGATAGAGTTGAACATGACTAACTTTGATATGATCCTGGTATGGATTGGTTAGCAATATACTGGGCGGCAATAGATTGCAAGAAGAAGATGGTAACCTTTGAGCCTGAGGGTGAGGATCCCTTTGTATTCGTAGGTACTATGCATGGACCCAGTATACCTATGATATCGCTACTTAGAGCTAGAGACCTACTGCAAGGGGGATGCATAGGATTCCTAACTAGTGTGGTGGATACACCCCAGGTCGTGCTAGTGGGACCAGAACAGACCAGGTTAGTTTCTGAGTTTCTGGATGTGTTTTAGAGAATCTACCAGGGTTAATTCCACACAAGGAGATAGACTTTGTGATTGAATTGGTGATAGGGACAGAGCCAGTGTCTAGGGCGCCTTATAGGATAGCTCCTGCAGAACTGAAAGAACTAAAGGTTCAGTTACAGGACTTACTAGACTTGGGTTTTATCAGGCCTAGCTTTTCGCCATGAGGCACACTAATTATCTTCGTGAAGAATAAAGATGGTTCTCTGAAGATGTGTATTAACTATAGAGAACTGAACAAATTGACTATCAAGAATAGGTATCCTCTGCCAAGGATTGATGATTTGTTCGATCAGTTACAGGGTAAAACTGTATTCTCCAAGATAGATCTTTGATTTGGTTATCACTGGCTGAGGTACAGGGAGGAGGATATACTGAAGCCAGCTTTTCCTACCAGGAACGGGCATTATGAGTTTTTGGTAATGTCTTTAAGACTGAATAATGCCCTAGCATCATTTATGGATCTGATGAACAGGGTGTTCAAACATTATCTGGACCAGTTCGTGATCATCTTTATCGATGATATACTGGTATATTCGCAGTCAGAGACAGAACACGAGCAGCACCTCAGCTTGGTGCTACAGAGGCTGAGAAAGCACAGTATGTATGCAAAATTCAAGAAGTGTGAGTTCTTGTTGCAACAGGTGACTTTCTTAGGTCACATAGTCAATAAGGATGGGATTATCGTGGATTCAGGGAAGATTAAGGCAGTTAGAAATTGGCCAAGACCGAAGAATGCTTCAAAGATTAGAAGTTTCTTAGGATTGGAAAGTTATTACAAATGCTTTGTGGAAGGGTTTTCCAAGATTGTGTCACCACTAACAGAGCTGACACACAAGAATCAGAGGTTTATATGGTCAGACAAGTGTGAAGCTAACTTCTAAAAATTGAAGAAGAGTTTGATCACCGCTCCAGTTCTTAGCCTTCCTACAGATCAGGACAAGTTTGTGGTTTATTGTGACGCCTCAAGGAAGGGCCAAGATTGTGTCCTTATGCAGACAGAGAAGGTGATTGCCTATGCATAATATTAGTTGAAAGAGTATGCACAGAGATACCATACACATGATCTAGAACTTGCAGCAGTGGTGTTTGCACTGAAGGTGTGGCGGCCCTATTTATAGGGTGAGAAGTGTGATATATACGTAGATCACAAGAGTTTGAAATACTTTTTTACCCAAAAACATTTTAACATAAGGCAAAGACGTTGGTTAGAGGTGGTGAAGGATTATGATTTTGAATTCCTCTATCATCCAGAAGGGTCCAGGTTCAGGCAGATATCCAAGGAGTTGGCTGACGATATGACTAGAGCGGGGATTGAGCTCGTGGTGGGCCAATTGGCAAACATTACCCTGCAATCTACTCTTTTGGAGAGGATTAAGATGAAGTAGTTAGGTGACCCACAGTTAGGCAAGATCAGAGGGGACACCCTGGCTGTAGTAGCTAAGGACTACATAGTGTCAGACACCGGCTTATTAAGATACAAGGATCAAATTTGCGTTCCGATGGACACTAGGATTAGACAGGAGATTATGGATGAATCTCATACTACCCCTTATTCTCTACATCAGGGCACCATGAAGATGCACCAGGACGTGAAAGTTTTATATTGGTGGCCTAGGATTAAGAGGGACGTGACCGAGTATGGGGCAAGGTGCTTGAGTTGTCAACAGGTCAAGGCAGAGCACCAGAGGCCAGCAGGGTTTTTGCGGCCTCTGGATATCCCAGAGTGGAAGTGGGAGGATATCACGATGGTTTTCATTGTAGGATTGCCCAAGACAATGGACCAGCATGATTCAGTCTGGCTCATCATGGATTAGTATACAAAATCAGCTCAATTTCTACCAGTGAGGACGAACTACACAGTTGACTAGTATGCAAATTTCTATGTGAGAGAGATAGTTCACCTTTATGGAACTGTGAGTTCTATCGTGTCTGATAGTGTCCCTATCTTCACTTCCATGTTTTGGGGAAGTTTACAGAGGGTGATGGGTACACAGCTGAAGTTTAGTACAACTTATCATCCTCACACCGATGGTTAGTCTGAGAGGACCATCCAGATACTAAAGGACATGCTGAGAGCATGTGTATTTGACTTTGAATGGTCCTTGAGTTAATATTTGTCTCTGATAGAGTTTTCCTATAATAATAGCTATCAGTCGACAATTGGAGTGGCACCTTATGAAATATTGTATGGTAGGAAGTGCATGTCCGACATTCACTGGGATGACATGGGTGAGAAGAAATATTTTGGTCCTAAGGCAGTGCACAGGACCACTGAGGCTAATAAAAAAATTAGAGCTCGGATGCTCACGTCTCAGAGTATATAGAAGAGTTAATCAGATCCAAAGCGGAGAAACATGGAGTTCTAGGTGGGAGACTATGTCTTTTTTAGGGTTTCACCACTGAGAGGGGTAAAGAGATTCGGGAAGAAGGGAAAGTTGAGCCATAGGTCCGTAGGACCATTCTAGATCTTGGAGAGGATCGTTCAGATGGCCAACAGGTTGGCCTTACCCCCTGCATTCTAGTGTGCATAACGTATTTCATATTTCCATGCAGAGGAAGTATGTATCAGATGGGGCTCATGTATTGAGTTATGAGGATCGGGAACTAGACACAGATTTGTCCTATGAGGAACAACCAATTCATATTTTAGACAGGAAGGACAAGGCCTGAGCAACAAACTATACATTTAATTAAGGTATTATGGAGGAACAGCAGGGTCGAGGAAGGGACCTGGGAGCTGGAGACAGATATGCAAAATCAGTATCCTAAGCTATTCAGGTAAAATTTCAAGGACAAAATTTTTGTAAGGGGAGGATAGTTGTAACAATCCAAATTACCTAATAAGGATTAGGGCCTTGATTAGGGGGCCAGGATGGCAATTTTAGAGAATTAAGTGTATATTTGATATATATGTGTATGATTATATGATTACGTGAGTTATATTATAATATGACTAGATATGCATGTTTAGGTGTAGTAAATATGCATGTGGGCTCATTTGTTATCAGAAGGGAAATTTTCGTAATTTGGCCCATTATTGTTACATTTGGAATATATGTGATATATGTGTGAGACCATATTATTATGTGGATATATTTGGGTTACTCAACACGAGGCGATCCTAGGGAGCAAGTTTGCGGGGAAGTCACAACAGGATCCAATTCCCCACCTCGGGGTGAGTCAATGGGTGTTTTGGGTATCTAGTCCATTACCGGGTTATCGGGTAACAGGAATGAATATTAGAGGATATATTTGGCCATTTTTCCCTTAGGGACATTTTTGGGACTCCAAGCCTCGGGATTTGCTTAAGGTTACTTAGAGTCTAAGTAAACCTCACAAACAAACAAAAAATCTCTCAGCAAGCACTCACCCTCGCGTTACACTCTCTCTCTCTCTCTCTCTCTCTTTGCTTGAGGAAATTCTCTAAATTGTTAGAAGGAAAGGCTTAATCAAGGGGAATCAAGGCAAGTTTAGGCTCGGGATTGCTTGTGGAAAAGCATGATTTCTAGCTTTAATTCCCTTAATTTTCTTGGTTTTAGTTAAGTTTTAGAGTTTAGAAACTCAGTTGTGAATTTTGAGATTTGAGGAGGTTTTTTACCAAGCTTTTGCATGGGTTTTTATTGATATTGGACTGCTAAATCGTTTAGGAAATTTTTTTTTGGGATTGGGCTATGTTTGGATAGGTTTATGGAGAGATTTGGATTGAGAAAAATGGAGGAAAACAGAGTTTGCATGTCGAGATGCGGCCCTGTTCTTGGGGCGTCGCGGCTCAAATGTTTGGGGGTTGCGGCACTTAAAGATTTTAGGCCTTGGGGAGGTTTTGAGTGCGGGAACTCAAACCTAAGGGCTCGGGATCGTAACTACTACCCGGTTTAGTAGGTTTCGATGTCCAGGAGGCTAGGACTCAGTCTGAAAGCCTTTATTTACTCATTTCTTATGGGATTTTATACTTGGTTGTGACTAGGTTATCGCTAGGGGCTCGAAACCAAGATCGTGCTCGAGGGTCGTTCATAATACGCTTTGTGCTCGGACGTGAGGTAAGAAAGTTGCACCCGATCTACGTTTAAGGCGCGACCCGATTATAGTATAGAGTTAATGTTATGTTGAGAATGTCTTATTAAACATATTGAATGTGTTGTGCTCACCTATGTTATGCAAAAACTGTTGAGTTGTATATCTGATTGGGGAAGCTCCGCTTATAAGCTGAAGGTCTATATGTGTTATCTGATGAACGGCTTGGCTTAATAGTCAAGGGTACAGTCGGTTTTAAAGGACTCGACTTATCAGTTGGATGTTGGGACTTGACTTAATAGTCCAAGGTTAAGACTCAACTTATCGACTGGGTAATACTCGACTCATCAATCGAAGGTTGAGACTCGACTTTTCAGTCGAATATTATGACTCAACTTATCAGTCAAAGGGTAAAACTGGACTTATCAGTCGACGGTTAAAGGCATGATTTATCAGTCGAAGATTGAAAGACTCAACTTATTATTTAAAGGTTAAAGGACTCGGCTTATGAGTTGAGGGTTTAAAGGCTCAGCTTTGAAGTCAAGGGCAGTCATAGCATGCTAAACACTGGCCGATAGGGTTAAGCCAACCTGGAAGCAAGAAACATGCTTGGTCGCACCTAGGGACGTCTAGAATGTGAAGCATCAGACCCGCTTGGCCAGGTCAAAGACTGGTTTTGTGATAGATAGGCACTAAAGCCCTAGTGTGACTCTATAGTCACTTATGTGAGCTAATTGCATGCATGAGTATGGTTATTACTGCTAGCAAGCTAGTTATGATTCTATGATCTGATAATGTACTACTTATAAGCATGTTTATGTTTTCTTGGTGAGCCTTGGCTCACGGGGGCTAAATGGTGCAGGTAAAGGAAAGGAAAAGCTAGGCCATCCATGAGTTTGAGAGCTTCAGGAGCAGAGTGTACATATGAGGCCTGCTCGTCTGCCACGGCCGAGGCTATCAGTTGGAACTATGGTTGGACCATGATTTTGCCTCCTAAGTCAGCTTTTGTATTTTTTTTTGTGTTTGTAACCGTTTTTAACTACGATGGGATCCCATGTATGGAAGTTAAACGCTCATAATAAAATGGTTGACTTTTGACCGAAATTTTGAGTACCTAGACTGTGGTTAGTTTTAATTACATAATTTACACTCAAATGACTCGTTTAGCGAGTTAAGCACTATTTAAACTACACAATGTAATGGTCCTTGGTTAGGAGGACGTTACAACTTATCATCCTTAGACTGATGGTAGATCAGAGAGGATTATTCAGATATTGGAGGACATGCTGAGAGCATATATATTGGACTTTGAATGGTCCTGGATTAAATATTCATCTCTAATAGAGTTTTCCTATAATGACAGCAACTAGTTGATTATTAGAATGGCACCTTATGAGATGTTGTATGGTAGGAAGTGTAGATCGCCCATTCATTGGGATGAGATGGGTGAGAGGAAATATTTAGGTCCTAAGGTAGTTCAGAGGACCACTGAGACTATTGAAAAGAAAGAGCTCTGATGCCCGCTTCTCAAGGTAGACATAAAAGTTATGTTAATCTGAACTGCAGGAACGTGGAGTTCCAAGTGGGAGACTAGGTCTTCCTTAGAGATTCACCATGGTAAAGGGTGAGGAGATTTGGGGAAAAAGGGCAAGTTGAGCCCTAGATTTGTCGGACCGTTTGAAATCTTGGAGAGGATCGATCAGGTGGCCTATAGATTGGCCTTAACTCTGGCACTGTCAGCCATATATAATTTATTTCATATTTTCATGTTGAGGAAACATGTAATAGATGAGACTCATGTGTTGAGTTATGAGGATCTAGAACTGGAGGCAAAGTTATCGTATGAGGAATGGTCGATTCATATTTTAACAGGAAGGAAAAAGTCCTAAGGACAAAACCATACCTTTAGTTAAGGTATTATTGAGGAACAGCAAGGTCGAGGAAGCAACCTAAGAGCTAAAACTATATATGTGGGATCTATATCCAGAGCTTTTCAGGTAAAATTTTGTGGACGAAATTCTTATAAGGAGGGGATAATTGTAACGTCCCAAATTACCTAATAAGGCTTAGGGCCTTGCTTAGTGGGACAAGATGGAAAATTATGGCAATTATGTGATATATATGTGTATCATTGTATGATTCTGTGAGTTATATTATAATATGACTTGATATGCATGTTTAGGTGTATTAAATATGCATGTGGGCCCGTTTCTGATTAAAAGGGAAATTTTCATAATTTGACCTCTTATGGGTATATTTGGCATATATGCGATATATGTGTGAGACCACATTATTATGTGGATATATTTGGATTACTCGACGCGAGACAATCCTAGGGAGCAAGCTAGTGGGAAAGTCACAACAGGACCAATACTTGACTCGGGGACAATCAAGGGGTATTTTGGCTAATGGGAATAAATATTTGAGGATATATTCAGAGTTAGTGAGATCATGAGGGAATTATAGGGATTTTGACTATTTTTCCCTCGGTGACGCTTTTGGGTACCCCGAGCTTTGGGATTTGCTTAAGGTTACTTAAGCTCGAAGTAACCTGATAGAAACAAAGTACGTTCAGTATTCTCTCTCTCTCTCTCTCTCTCGTTCACTCATTTGATGCTTGTTAGCATTTTTAAAGGAAACTCAAGTTTTGGGGCTCAGATTCAAGGAAGGTTAGAGTAATAATGATTCTAGGGAAGGTTAGAAGCTTGATAGCCGGAGGATTTAGCTGGGAAACTACTTAATCGGAGGTAATCCAAGCTTAAAGTTCTGAGTTTTGAGTTTCTTAAGTTGATTGGATTTTTGTGTTTTGATGAGTTTTTTATTCGTTTGAAATTTGGGTTTTGTTGCCTGGGATATATTGATGATGTTGTGGGATTGAAGTATGAGTTTGGGTACTGTTTGGATAGGATTTTGGAGGGATTTTGCTTGAGGAAAATAGAGAAAAATCAGAGTTTTCATGTCGAGTCGCGACCCTGTTCTTGGGGCGCTGCGGCTCAAATTGGTCGATGGAGAAGTAGGTGTCTATGGGCTATTAGCGCCGCAACGCCTGTTAGGGTGTGCCGCAGCGCTGTTGCAGGGAAGGACGAGGCTTAGGCCTTTGACTTGAGCAGGCCGCAGTGCTTAAGGGATTTTGGGCCTTGGGGAGGTTTTGAGTGCGGGAACTCAATCCTAAAAGCTCGGGATCAATCCTACTACCCAGTTTAGTAGGATTTGATGTCCTGAAGACTAGGACTCAGTCCAGAAGCCTTTATTTAGTCCTTTTTTATGGGATTCTATTTTTGGTTGTGACTATGTTATCACTAGGGGCTCCGAACCCAGATCGTGCTCGAGGGTCTATCATTTGTAACCTATACTTAGACCAGAGGTAAGAAAATTGCACGTGGAATGTGATACATGTGATTATGGCTTGGCCCAAATTATTGAACAGGAATATGAATATTTCATGAACGCCTGAGTATGGGCATGATTATGATTATGCTTGTGATTGTTGATTAAGCATGTTGAATGCTTTGTATTTGGATATCTGATATATGATATATGCCTGTCTACATTATCTGATTGAGAAAGGATTAACTTATGAGTCTAGGATGGGAATAGCACGCTGAGCGCTTGTCCAAAAGCATTGACTTATAAGTCGAGTGCGGTAATAGCACGTTGAGAGCTGGTCATTTTGGTTAAGCTGACCAAGTGTGCATCATTCATTTGTCCGACCTATTGGTCATGGAAAACTCAACGCCAGGTACGATTGGCCAGCTCTAAGGTTGGTTATATAGAGGATTGGGTAATGGGCACCGGGGTGACTTATTAGTCCCATATCCTAGGGTTGGGCCCCAGACTTGACTTATAAGTCAAGGATGACCTTAGAACGTTGAGTGTTGGTCAAAAAGCATTCACTTATGAGTCAAGGATGACCTTAGTACGATGAGTTCTGATCGAAAAGCATTGACTTATGAGTCAAGGATGACCTTAGCATGCTGAGTTCTGGTCAAAAAGTATTGACTAATGAGTCAAGGACGACAATAACGCACTAAGCACTGGTCAATATGGTTATGCCTAATCAGGACCGTGATATGCGCTTGACCGACCTATTTGTCATGGAAAGTTATAGCGCCAAGTACGCTTGGCCAACTCCAAGGCTGGTTATACAAAGGATTGGGGAAAGGGCCTCGAGGTGACTTATAGTCCCATGTCCTAGGGCACGGAACACTAGTACGATTTATTAATCATGTATTTTGGGCATTTGGCCCCAATACGATTCATTAATAATTTATCTTGGGCTATTGGCTCAAATGACATTGTAGTCATTTATATGATTAGTGTGCATGCATGAGCAGGGTTATTACTACTAGGCATGCTTAGGTATCATGTTATTAACTACTATGAGCATGTTTAAGTTTTCTTGATGAGCCTTCGCTCACAGGTGCTTTGTGGTGTGGGTAAAGGGAAAAGAAAGATGGACCATCCTTGAGTTGGAGAGTTTAGATGACGATGTGTACATATGCGACTGATCAACCACCACAGTCGAGGTTTTAAAGTGGAACTAGTGTCAAACCCTATTTTGTCGCTCAGGTCAACTTGTTGTAACTTTTTCATTGTAATTAACCTTTTTAAATGTGTTAGGGTTTTATGCCCTAATTAAAATCCAAATTCTTTGTAATCTCATTTTATTATCAATAAAAAAATATAAATCATTTTTTGACTTGGTCAATCACTTTGCTCACATGTTTTATTTTCATGATTATTTTTTTAATATAAACTTCTATTAAATCCCGAGAATATAGATAATCTTACTTATAGTAACGTAATCACAGTGGAATATAATATATGATTATATGTTCAAAATAAGTTAGTCCTAAGATTAGTCAGTGCACAGGATTTACACTGACTTGCCAATCTATGATATGATCTACTTACACATTGTGGTGTTATGTTCTTTCCAGAAAATTAGCAAAGTAGATAAGATTGGATGTATTTGTTACATCGAACAGGACTAATATTGACAGTTGATAAGATAAGTAAACATACCATTATTATCTATTCTATCCATATCATATAGTTGACCATAGGTCAATTCAATCTCAATTCTGAGTGGTTAGTATTCTAACTAATTGTATTATTTGAGTCCTTTGACTTGTTCGTTACCAGCTTACCCTACGGACTAGCCCATACTTACATCTTGGGAACTTGGTAGTATAATTGAGTGGGAGTGTTAATCATAGATATGAACATCTATAGCTTCTGATGAAGAAGTGAAACGATGGTTTCCTTTTAGTTTGGTTGAAAGATTTAAATCATAGAGATCTCATTTTAGTAATTAAATTAGTTTACTGAAATATCATTTACAAGGAACTAAGTGTTTTAAGGATAAAATACAATGAGGGGTAAAACGGTATTTTAGTCCTATCTCATTGTAGACCATCTATAGAGGATTGAGTGAAAATTGTAGTTGCAACAATGGATAATTAAATAGCGTATCTATATTTGTTATAGAGCGTTCTATGAATTCAAGAGTTCAATTTCGAGTCTATAGTAGAGTCACAAGGAATTAATAAGTTAGTAAATTTATTTGTTTAATTTATGATAACTTATTGGAGCTTGATTTCATAGGCCCATGGTCCCCATTGTACCTTGGATAAAATCATCTAGATAGTCTCAATTAATTGATTTAATTATCAATTAGAATTATCAAAGTTGACCAGGTCAATTTTGGATAGATTCACAGAGTTATGTAATTTTGAGAAGAAAAGAGAAATTAGGGCAGATTTATTAATTAAGATAAATTGGTATCTAAATTAATAAATAAGTTTAAATCAAGGTTTAAGGGTTCAAAGCCTTAAACCTTGATTTAAGGGTTTCAAAGCCTTATATCAAAGCCTCCTAGGTTTAAGGGTTCCTGAAGACCGGCTGGACATGTACATTCGGTGCTAGAGACAAGCTCGATTGAGGGTTTAGTAATGTGTCTATGTGCTTATATGCTTATATGCCTGGAATGAACTATGATTGTTGTTATCTGTTGGATTAATAGGTTGCATGAGATACTGATAGGGCCTGGCCCTTGACTGTTGTGTGAGAATATTGAGGCATGTTTATTAGCATCGCCGTGCATGTACGTGAATATTTGGATGATTAACTGCATATTGTGTATGGATGAATGCTTGTTTCATAGCTGTTTTGTGATGAGATTGGGGCATGCTTATTAGCAGCCAGTGGATGAGGATAAATGCCTATATGTTGATTGTTTGTGTGTGGTTATGTTCCATTGGTTGATTTTGGAGAAGCTTTTACCCTGTCATCGTGGTCTGATTGCCGAGTCGTTGATTGCAGATTGACTTGGATAGCTATGCGTCCAAGAAAATCTACGTGTCTAGCCAGCACTAGGTCTAGGACCGGGGGTGATGACCAGGGCAAGATTCCTCCGCCAATCCCTGAGAACTGGCAGCAACTTATGGTCGATATGCAGGCTCGGTTGCAGAGGCAAGATGAGCAGATCTGTATTTTGTGACAGCAGGCTCCATCAGGGAGTGCTGCCCCTATTGTACCACCTGTAGTGGTACCAGTTGTACAGCCGGGGGAGGTTGGGAACAGATGGGAGCCGTTGTATGAGCGGTTCAGGAAGCAGCAACCCCCAATCTTTGAGGGTGGACCGGATCCATTGAAAGTCGAGCAATGGCTAACCATGATTACTACAATTCTGGATTTCATGAGAGTAGAGGGGCATGATAGAGTGGCTTGTGCCACTTATATGTTGAGAGAGGATGCCCGCATCTGGTCGGAAGTGGCATCGCAGACCAGGGATGTTACTGCTTTGAGTTGGGAAGGTTTCAGAGATTTTTTCAGTCAAAAATACTACAATGTTGCTGTCAGGGCAGCAAAAGTTAATGAGTTCGTGGGTTTGGTGCAGGGCAATATGACTGATACTGAATATGCCCTAAAATTTGACAGGCTTGCGAAATTCGCACCAGATCTTGTGCCTACTGATGCTGCTAGGCAAGATAGATTTATCAGGGGGCTTAATGCAATGATAGCCCGGGATATTTGAATTACAACAGTACCTGGAGGAACAACTTATGCCCAGGCCGTTGAGAAGGCTCTTACCGCTGAGGAAGCAGAGAACAAGATTTGGAAAGAAAGTAAGGTGAGACGTGAGCGCCGCAGAGTGGTGCCTCCCTATTCATGGGCAGGTAGGGGCCGAGGCCCTAGTGACTTCAAGAGAAAGACTCCTGACACTTCGACCGCTGCTGGCCCTTATAGGAGGGGTCAGGGTGGACAGGGTGGCCATCAGGGTGGCGGCGAGGCATGGCGGACCTATCCGGAGTGCCCGAGGTGTAGAGGACGCCATCTGGGCGAGTGTCAGCCCAAGGCTTGCTTTGTGTGCGGAACAGAGGGGCATCTCAGGAAAGATTGCCTAGTAGTGAAGAAAGGTGAAGCAGGAAAGGTGGATAGCTTGACTCCAGCTCGAGTATTCACCTTAACTCAGGCAGATGCCGAGGCTAGTCCCTCGGTAGTGACAGGTCAGCTTTCTAGCGCTGGCTCTCCTTTTACTGTATTGACTGATTCTGGTGCTACACATTCCTTTGTTTCTAGTATAGTGATTGATAGATTGTGTAGACCTAGTGAATATCGGATTGCAGAGTTTAGGACTTTATTGCCTACAGAGGAACTGGTAGTTTCTAGGAGATGGATTAGGACACTACCAGTGATGGTTGATAGTAGAGAACTTTCGGTGGATCTGATTGAGTTAGATATGGAGGATTTTAATATGATCTTAGGGATGGATTGGTTGGTCAGGTATGGAGCAATTATTGACTGCAGGAAGAAGATGCTGACTTTTGAGCCTGAGGGTGAGGATCCTTTTGTCTTTGTGGGTGCGGTGTCTGGACCCCGCATACCCATGATTTTAGCATTGAGAGCCAGAGACTTGTTACAGGGTGGATGTATAGGCTTTCTGGCTAGTGTGGTGATACTACTAGGGTTATGCCGGCAGGGCCGGGAGAGACCAGATTGGTGTGTGAGTTCTTAGACGTATTTCCTAAGGATCTACCAGGGTTGCAGCCGCACAGGGAGATTCACTTTGAGATTGAGTTAGTACCGGGGACAGAACCAATTTCACAGGCACCATATAGGATGGCACCAGCAGAGTTGAAGGAATTGAAGATACAGTTGCAAGAAATTCTGGATTTGGGATTCATCAGGCCTAGTTATTCTCCATGGGGCGCTCCAGTATTGTTTGTTAAGAAGAAGGACGGAAATCTGAGGATGTGTATAGACTACTGAGAATTGAACAAGTTGACTATCAAGAATAAGTACCCTCTACCAAGGATCGATGACTTGTTCGATCAGCTGCAGGGAAAGACGGTGTTCTCAAAGATTGATCTTCGATCTGGTTATCACCAGCTAAGGATCAAAGATGAGGAAATACCGAAGACGACCTTCCGAACAGGGTATGGGCATTATGAGTTCTTGGTCATGTCTTTTGGTCTGACCAATGCCCCGGCAGCTTTTATGGATTTGATGAATAGGGTGTTCAGGGACTTCTTGGATCAGTTCGTCATTGTCTTCATCGACGACATCTTGGTTTACTCCAGTTCAGAGGCAGAGCATGAACAGCATCTTCGACAGGTTTTATAGAGGTTAAGGGAGCATCATCTATACGCCAAGTTTAAGAAGTGTGAGTTTTGGTTTCCAGAGGTGACTTTTCTTGGACATATAGTTATAACAGAAGGGATTAAGGTGGATCCATCCAAGGTAGAAGCAGTAAGAGATTGGCCGAGGCCAAGGAACACCTCGGAGGTGTGGAGTTTCCTTGGGTTGGCAGGTTATTACAGACGGTTCATAGAGGGGTTCTCAAAGATTTCTTTACCAATGATAGAGTTGATGAGGAAGAATCAGAAGTTTGTTTGGTTAGAGAAGTGTGAGAACAGTTTTCAAGAGTTGAAGCGACGACTTATTTCTGCACCTGTGCTGAGTCTTCCTTCGGAGGAAGGAAAGTTTGTAGTCTATTGTGATGCATCGAGGATGGGTTTAGGCTGTGTGTTGATGCAGAATGAGAAGGTTATAGCTTACACCTCGCGACAGCTGAAAGAGTATGAGCAGCGCTATCCTACTCATGATTTGGAACTAGCAGCAGTGGTATTCGCACTGAAGGTGTGTCGACATTATCTGTATGGGGAAAAGTGCGAGATATACACTGACCAAAAGAGTTTGAAATATTTCTTCACTCAGAAGGATCTGAACATGAGGCAGAGGCGTTGGTTGGAGCTGGTTAAGGATTATGATTGTGATATCCTTTACCACCCTGGGAAGGCCAATGTGGTGGCAGATGCGTTGAGCCAGAGGGGCCCAGGACAGTTGTATAGTTCCACCCAGATCTCGAGAGAATTAGCTGATGAGATGACCAGGGCAAGGATAGAACTGATGGTAGGCCAGTTAGCTAATATTACCTTGCAGTTGACCCTACTAGAGCGGGTCAAGGAGGGTCAGTTGGTGGATGCGCGGTTACAAGAGGTCAGGTAGCATGTCTTAGCGGGGACAGCTAAGGATTATTCTGTTTCTGAGACAGGTTTGCTTCGATATCAGGGACGGATTTGTATTCCGGTAGATGAGGGGATCAGACGAGAGACACTGGATGAGTCTCACACTATGCCATACTCGCTTCATCCGGGTACCACAAAGATGTATCAGGATCTACGGACATTATATTGGTGGCCCAGGATGAAGAAGGATGTGGTAGAGTATGTGGCTAGATGTTTGACATGTCAGCAACAAGCGGGATTGTTTCAGCCTTTGGGTATCTCAGAGTGGAAGTGGGAAGACATCACGATGGATTTTGTGGGAGGACTACCCAAGACAGTGGGACTTTGTGACTCGGTGTGGGTGATAGTGGACAGATACACCAAGTCAGCTCATTTTCTGCCAGTGAAGTCGACGTACTCAGTGGAACAGTATGCAGAGTTGTATGTGAGGGAGATAGTTCGTCTCCATGGGGTTCCAAAGTCCATTGTATCTAATCAAGACCATATCTTTACCTCTGAGTTTTGGACGACATGAATTCAGGTATTGGGGACGATTCAGGTACTGGAGGACATGCTTAGGGCGTGTGTGATTGACTTTGAGGGATCTTGGAGTAAGTATCTTCCGTTGATCGAATTCTCATATAATAACAGTTATCAGTCCACGATTGGAGTGGCTCCTTACGAGATGTTATATGGAAGGAAGTGCAGATCACCCATTCATTGGGATGAGATGGGTGAGAGAAGGTATTTGGGGCCAGACATGGTTTAGAAGACTAATGAGGCTATTGAGAAGATTCGAGCCAGAATGCTTGCTTCGCAGAGTAGACAGAAAAGCTACGCTAATCCTAAGCATAGGGACATGGAGTTCCAGGTTGGGGACCACGTGTTTCTGCGAGTTTCACCACTGAGAGGGGGGAGGAGATTTGGGGTAACGGGCAAGCTGAGCCCTCGGTTTGTTGGACCTTTCGAGATTCTAGAAAGGATTGGACAGGTAGCTTATAGGTTGGCTTTGCCACCGAAACTGTAAGGAGTTCATGATGTGTTCCATGTCTCCATGTTGCGGAAGTATGTTTCAGATACGACACATGTGCTGAAGTATGAGGACTTAGAGTTACAGACAGACTTGTCCTATGAAGAGTGACCAGTTCAGATTTTGGATCGGAAGGACAAACTCTTAAGGAATAAGACAATTCCGTTAGTGAAAGTGTTGTGGAAAAATAGCAAGGTCGAGGAAGCGACCTGGGAGTTAGAGACAGCGATGTGGGGTCAGTATCTCGGGCTATTCAGGTAAATTTCGAGGACGAAATTCTCAGTAGGAGGGGATAGTTGTAACGACCCAAAATCACTAATATGGCTTAAGGGCCTTGATTAGTGTGCCAGGAGGGCATAACTGGTTTATGTGTGGATTTATTGATTTAATGCATGATTACATGAAAAGCATGCTTGTATGATTATATGAATATAAATGTGATTAAATGTTATACTTGTGAGAACCACATTATTATGTGGGTAAATCTGCAGCAGGCGACTTAAGGCGATCTTAGGGAGCTAGATAGCGGGAAAGTCACAACGGGGCTTAATATTTGACTTTGGACAAGTCAAGGGGTGTTTTAGGTATCAGGTGGTTATTTAGATTATCGGGTTATGAAAATAAATAATTGGAGATATATTTGAGGTTAGGAAGTTTAGGTGGGAATATTGGGGAATTTTACCATTTTGCCCTCAGGGACGTTTCCGGTACCCCGAGCCTTGGGATTAGCTTAATTGCCTAAGGATAGACTTTAGGAGCTATAGAAAATAGTAGAACATAATAAACCAGCTCTTTCCTCTTTCTCCCTTTCTCTCTCAAAGGAAACTCTTGGAATCTAAAGGAACTCAGCTGAAAGCTCTGTGATTTAGGCATTGGTCTTGAGGATTAGCTCAAGGATTATCAAAGGAACTTAATCAAGGTTGAGGTAAGCATTGAATTCCATTTTCTGTGGTTGAAATTCTTTGTTTTTGAGTGTGTTCTAAGAGGTTTTGGGTTTTTGGATTTGAATATTAAATTGAGGCTGGAACCTTGGAATTTAGGATAGAAAACTCTTGGAGGATTGGTTCTTCAGCTGAGGTAAGCTCTAATTTAAGGTTTAAAGGTTGATTTATAGTGTTTCTATGGCTGGGTTTTGAGTTCTTGAGTTAGAAAGTTTCTGTGATTGAAGTGGGTTTTTGATGGGTTTCTAGTCTAGGTTTCAGCTGGGTTGTGTTGTTGGAGTCTTGTGGGAAGTTTTTGGGTAATTGAGTTGTGGAATTAGGATATTTTTGGGTGAGTTTGCATGAGGTTTAAGAGTTAAAAATGGAGGTTTTTCTGGGTTCGAAGGGGTCGGGCCGCAACATAGTTCTTGGTGAGTCGCGACCCTTCGAATCTGATGTGTGTTGAGGAAGGAGGGCGGGCCGCGGCATGGTCTGAGTAGGGCCGCGACCCTTACCTATTTTTATCATTGGGAGGCCTCTGGTTGGGGCAATGCCACGGCATAGGTGTCTAATGCCATGGCCCTTAAGGGATTTTGGGATTTTGAGATTCTAGGCTTGGGAATTTAACCTAGGGTGCTCGAGATTGAATCTTTTACCATGTTTGGTGAAGTTCAATGTTCCGAAGACTAGAACTTTGTCTAGAAGCTCATTTAAGATTGTTGATGGTATCCTTTAACTTAGTTGTGACTAGGTGCTAAGCTAGGGCTCGGGGATCGGATCGCGCTCAAGGAGCATCACTCGTAACTAGTTCACTTGAAAGCCAAAGGTAAGAAAACTGCACCTGGTTGTGTATTTGTAATGGGACTAAGGGTTCCCTAATATGTATGCTTTGAGAAGGAAGGTATTATGCCATGTAAATAGTAAACCAACAGCCTAAGAGTGCCAAAGGTTACACTTGCGCACAGGGCACGGCTCGGCCACTAGTAGCCGAGGACAGCTTATTATGCACTGAGCTCGGTTTAAGTGGGCCGAAGTCAGTGAGGTAAACAGAAGGTGCGACCTAAGATGTCGGCCCTAGTTATCATGTGATTTGACTATTATTAATGATTGGTTACATCTTTTATTCTGATTACATGCTTTGTGTTTAATGTGGAATGTTAAGTGGTTGACCATGCTTGATGAATTATTCTCTTGATATGATTGTTGAGATGTGTAATATATTTTCTTGCTGGGCCTTGGCTCACAGGTGCTACGTGGTGCAGGTCAAGGCAAGGGAAAACTTGATCAGCCCTGACTTGGAGAGCTCTGTGAGCAGAATGTACATGACCAGCTGCTCAGCCGCTACGGTTGAGAGGATAACAGGAACAGAAAAGCTATAAATGTCTATTTTGCCTTAGAGTGGCTGATGGTAGTCTGTATTTTGGAAATTTTGTAAACTAACCTTTAAACATTGTTCCTTTTTGCGATCCCATATGTAGATTTGTTTAAGTAAATGAAATGTATCTTTTGAGACCAAAACCATTTTATCCTTAGCACATTTATGGTTTAGTGACACATTTTGACTAAATGACTTGATTAGCAAGTCTTGCACCTTTATAAGTACACAGTGTAGCGGTCCTGGCTATCCGGGGCGTTACAGTAAGTATTCTTTTCTTTGTTTCTCTTTGAATTCAATTTTAAAAACATGTTCTAGGTTATCTCAAATTAATTTTTTTAATATTAGATCTACATTAAAATAAATAAAGATCATGTATAAGTTTTCTAACAACTGGTATCAGAGCCTTTGGTAATCTTTATTTTCATGCATGAACATGTTTAAAATTGGATTCTTTGATGTGTTTGAATAATTGGATGGATTTTCATGTTTTTATGAAGCATATTGATTTTATGTGATTATTAGCAATTTTTAGGTTATTTTGTTGTGTTTTCTATGCTATTAGTTTTTGTTGACTGTGTTTTTAGCCAACGACGTGAGAACGTCAATAACGACAAGCCTTCAAGAGAATGTAAACGACACAGACAATTTTAATTAAGAAAAGTAAATAACACAAGAGATTTTATAGTGGTTCAGCCCCGATCAATCGGTAATAGCCTAGTCCACTTAGAGATTTTATTACTTTATCCAGCCTCAAGATCAGATGAACCAGTGTCAACTGAGTTTCTTCAGTGTAAATATTCAAGAATACAAAATAGGTTCTCTCAAGATAAAACGCACTTTCTCTCTCTAGAACTCAGACCAATTCTCAAATTGCCAAAAGTCCTTTTACGATCCCATCAACCCTCTATTTATAGGCTTGGGATCCTCAACTGATATCCCCTTTAGATAGGGATATTTTATTATTCATATTATATTTAAATTACAAGAAATATTTAAAATACAATAGATTCCTCAATTTAAGTGAGGAATGAGAGATTCCCGCGGTGCCCAGACCGATTCTTACTAAGTCGTTTCTGGAAATTTGACGTAGTCTAGTCTATTTTGTTGATGAATATCGTCTTCTAGTCGAACATATACATGCTGGACACCTGCATATGGACCATACCCCTTACTTTCCTCGGACCAAGATCCGACCACAATGCATTGGCTCTCCTCAGACATGGTCCGAGCCAACCTTTTTTAGCATTCCTCGGACTAGGGTCTGAGCCATATGTTTTGGCACCTCGGACTAGGGTCCGATCGGACCTGTTGTTGCCTTCTCCTTGGACTAGGGACCGAGGCAATCTCTTGGGACCTCTCCTCGGACTAGGGTCCAAGGCCATTTCCTTGGCACACACGTAGGGGCCTTCCTCGGACATGGTCCGAGGCACGCATGGGACCTCTCCTTGGGCTTGGTCCGAGCCAACCACCTAGGAAGCCCTCCTCGGACATGGTCCGAGCCAATCACCTAAGAGGCTCTCCTCGGACATGGTCCGAGCCAAGCATCTAGGAGGCTCCCCTCGGACATGGTCCGAGCCAAGCATTTAGGATACTCTCCTCGGACATGGTCCGAGCCAAGCACTTGGTTCCTCCAACTAAGGTCCGATCGGACCTTTT
The DNA here is from genome assembly GCF_963169125.1 of Humulus lupulus. NCBI lineage: Eukaryota > Viridiplantae > Streptophyta > Magnoliopsida > Rosales > Cannabaceae > Humulus > Humulus lupulus. The sequence continues at coordinate 159,223,365 of NC_084799.1, forward strand.
GTGGCCTCTCCTTGGCCAAGGTCTAAGTCCATCTCTTCACATGCATGGTTCCTCGGACTAGGGTCCGAACCAAACACTTGGGCTCCTTGGACTAGGGTCCGAGCCAAGCCCACCTTAGCCCAAGTATTCTCCTCGGGTGCATTTGGCTTGACTATGACATCTCTCAAGCAGTCCAAATTCTTCACTGATGGATTGGGCTACTGCTAAGCCATATCACCCAACTAATCCATGCCACGTGTCAATTTTACTGCCACATCATCCTTTTCAAATTTTGGGATAACATTTGCCCCCCAAGTTTATTATATGATACATTCACATAATAAACTTTTTCTCCAGTTGACGTCATTATAAAAATAATAATTGTTCGTCTCCATGCAGCAGACCCACGATCACTGCAAAATACTGCCCATGATCGTGGGGAGAAAAAATAGTCCCGGAATGCCAAGGGTCCAAAAATAAACAATAAACCCCACTTTTTTCCCTTTAAATAACCCAACTTTACACACTTTTCTTCACACAAGAAAAATCACATTTTTTTTTTAAAAACCTCTCTTCTTCTTCCTTCTCTCTTGGCCGAAAACCCAAAGCTCCTCTTTTCTTTGCCGAATCTTCAAGAACTTCAAGGTAAGCTCTCCATCTTCAAGCAAGCCAAAGGTTCTCCAACCTTGAGTAAGTCTTCTTTTCCATGCCTTTACATTGTTGCAATTTTTCAAAAAATTTCTATGAAAACCCATGCCATGGCCGAAACTCATTGATGGCTTTTTTGTTGAATTTGTTCATGAATGTCATAAGCATGTTTATATAATTTGTTGGGTGGTTGTTTTGATGATGTTTGTGGTATGGGTAACCCAACATTACCTTTAATTTCATAGGAATTTCAAGAAAAATGGGTTAATTTGACATAAATCATGAGTATGGGTTTTGGGGTTTTTTATAGTATAGTGGGTTTTCAAGAACATGAAAAAACCTTTCCACTTCCATGTTTTGATCTTGTTTTTGTATGTGTGAATGAAGAAGTGTGTTTATGATAGGGATATTAAGGCTTTGCTTGTACGGTTTGGGTTTTATGGTATGAAAAACGTATAGCTAAGGAAAGTGGTCGATCAGCCACTAAATTTTATGGGCAAGCATGTGGTCCGATCGGACCACATTTACCCTTCTCGAATGCCTATGTCCGATCGGACATGTTGGGCTACTAGTGGCTAGGATCCTTGGAGGCACACGGCACGCTTGGTGCTCGGACACTCAAACCATGGGGTGCGCATCTCCTCGGACACGCCATGTCCGATCGGATATCTCGTGGGTTGCTTGGCGCTGGGCTCGCACGGAGGCAAGTCTCTTCAGTCCCACACGGTTGCTGAACATCTCCTCGGTCATGCGTATTAGAGTGCCTAGGCATCCGAGCAGATGCACTAGGCACGGCCATTTCTTAGGATCAATAATGTGGTCCGATCGGACCACACTCACTCCCCTTGGCTTCGGCCTTCTTCATTTTCTTTTAAACAAATACACAGCCCTTTGGCATGCACACACGCACACATAGGGAATCTAGCCTCTTTGAAAAATCTCAAAATTTTCCACTTATATACATTTTAGTGACCTTAAATACTTCAAGTACTTTCTAGGCACTTTTTGGGCACTAAGATTATTTTCTTTTTCCTTGTGTGCTATATTTTTACCACTTAGATAAATTTTTCTAAGTATAAAAATAAATTTTGTTCTCGTTGAATTTTCTCTGTATGGTTACTCACCTCCCCATTTTTTATTTATTTTTGTAGATGAATCGCTCTGATTATAAGGGAGGTGACAACCACACAGACTCCGATACATCCGTCCCGCAGTCAATCGAGACTCCTCTAAACAGCGATTCCTCATCAAAATCGTCTACCAGTCGTACTCCAGAAGACCGCCTTCGCCGCTTCAAGCATATCCTTCCTCGCTCAGCTTTGTATCTCCTCCACGAGGAACAGTTTCTTCAACAAGCTTCTCAGTCGAAGATGAGGGTGAAGAAATCTAACAGACTTCCCCAGGAACAAGATCCACAAGTTGTCCGTAGAGCGGTGCAAAAGGTGGTGAAACGCAGTGATGCCCGCACTGCAACTCCTTCAGGATCTCCTTCTCAGAAGTTTCCCACCGTGATCCAGGACTTGGCTGTTCAAAGGCCACGGAAGGGGGGGAGAAGAAGAACCTTCCTGGTTCATTGCCGAAGCTTCAAAGCTTAATCCCGCGTTGTTCCACAAACAAATCGAGGCTTTGGGTTTAAGCGAGGCGAACATGATATGCCCGGGCCCTCATCAGAGAGCCAATAGGCCTGGGGGAGCATACTGCGCCTGGTCGAGGCATCATGTGCATGCCAGAGTGACACTTCCACTACACACCTATTTCCGGTCTGTAGCGGATTACTTCAATGTCTCCCCATTCCAGATTGCACCGAATGGGATCCAGGCACTGTCTGCGTTGTACATTCTCTACTTCCTGCATGGTTGGGACGAGCCCACCCCTCACGAGGTGCACTACTTATTTGACCTTAGGACCAATCCCTCCCACAACAACACGGGCTTCTTCCACTTCTACCACAGGCAAAGGGGGACTACATACCTCAGTGGTATTTCTGACAAATCGAACCCCGGGAAGTATCACAAAGAATACTTCCTTACATCGGACATTAAGGCCAACAACTTGGCCTTTACACGTGCGGGTCCATTTGAGCGACCATTGCCTACTGAGGGGATGTTTGAGCAAGCAGAGAAGTTGGCTAGCATGAGTCCTGCGGAGAAAGATGTGAAAAAATTGGTCACTGTGGACCTCCTTCAGATGGTGGGCCTGGTACCATGTGACCAAGATATGGCGGTGGAAAGTACCACCGGGGAGAACGATACAACTGATCAGTCCAACGCGGGCACGGAGATAGTGACTGACCAGTTTTCTCCTGGACCCTCTCCGCTTTCTCATAGGCCTGGGGACCTTGTCATTAGGGAGCCCCAGCCTCAGCCTCAGCCTCAGCGCAGATCTGCTATTTCTACTCAATCTGGGAAAGGAAAAACCATCCAGATTGAGAGAGAACTCAGCTCGTCTTCAGACGATGAGGACGAGTTCATTAACCAGATGCTCAACTCAGGTCCAGTAACCATAGGAATATGTTTAATAACTTGGTAATTTGAGATTAACAAAATTGTAGTAGTAATATACTATCTACATTTTATTATGTTTATATCTCTAACAACTTTGTGTTTTCCTCTATTGCAGATCCAGATATGTTCAGGCAGTGCATTGCTTCTGTTCCAAAGAGGAAATTTGGCGATGGAAGTGGCTCCACACATCCGAGGAAGATTCCGAAGGTAGTGCCGCCCAGCCGAGGGAGACAACCTGAGGGGTTGACCGCGCTCCCACCATTAGCTCCTTCGTAACTCCCTCCATTAGCGAGCCTAACTCCCCCAGGCCCGCCTGGCCCGAGCGAGGCACTCTGGGCTGCTGATACCAAGCTCAGGGGGTCAGCTGATCAGACCCTCCGCGATGCATCAACGATTCGAAGCTTTGAATCTCTTCTTCGGCTAAGTGTCGATGAGGTCCTGGATAGTGGGATTGCTCAGCTGACACACGTAAGTACTCCACCATAAGATAGATTATTGCTTACGCTATTGCTTTGTAGTAACTTTTTGTTTTTCATGCAGGCGCTTATGACCTTCTGTCACGCTCAGCAGCGGTCAGTTGATTACAAGGAGTTGATCAAGATGCTGAATGATCAACTGGTGGAGGCCCAAGCTAAAGTAGAGACTTTAACTGCCTCAGAAAAAGACTCCAAATCCAAGTTGGAGCAGGTGGAGAAGACCGTGGCTGAACGGGATGAGTCTCTTAGGCAGCAAGCTTAAACCACCCAGTCCTTGACCGCTCAACTGGAGAAATTGACCCTTGAGAATAAGGAGTTAGCTCGTGAGAATGAAGGACTAATAAGCGAGAATGAAGAGTTGAAACAAGAGAAGGAGTTTGATTTAACTCGCTTCGAGGAGGCTAGCTTCGACTGCTTTTACCAGGTCTGGAAACTGAATAAACCTCTCAAGCTTGATTTTTTCACCAAGGAGGTCCAGGCAAAGGAGCTTGCTAGATGCGAAGCAAGGGCTGCTGAGGAAGCTGCCAATCCTCCTGGCCCTACACCAGCTTCCTCTACATTATCCTTCCGAGCAAGAGGAGCAGCTGAGGGCGAGGAGGGGGTTGACCAACCCACCAGAGAAGCACGCCAGTGACTCCCCATCTTGCTAGAGCACACCTGCTTGACTAGTTGTAGTCTTACTAGTTTTTATCATAGTTTGCTTTATCTTGTATACTTTTGCTCGAATGATTGAGCCATTTGACACTTAGCACTTTACTTTTTTCTTCTTGACTTAGCTATAAACTTTTAAGTCTTTATTGTGAATAGTAAAGTTCTTACGTGCCTTAAATTTCACATGAGTATTTAGTTTTCTAACTTAGAAATTCTAAACATTTCATAAGTCCATACCAAATATGCTTCCTCATGCTCTTATTGCTCTAACTTTTTATGAGCATAACTTATATTATTACACGAATATCTATTTCTAACTTAGAATTTTTTTAAAAAAATTCTAAGTTACTTAAGCTTTGTCAAACAAGTTAGCTTAATGGCCTTTTTAGACTTCCAATACTTACAAGTCAGCCCAAAAACAGATATATTTGCTCGTGCTCTTATTGCCTGTGTTGAAGTACAAACCAGTATACCTATGTGCCCCCCAAGTGATTGAGGGTTGAAAAATCCTTGATCACTTGCTACTTGACCGAATTTGTCCGAGTAGTTACTACTCGTGAAACACATAAAATATACAAACATATTTCAGTAGTTGACCACTACAAAAACATTATTTAAACGTTGCTCATTCATCTCATAATACCGACCAGTTGAACACTGTCCGGTATATATTTACACTTAGTTTTTAGAAGACCTGTTTTGTTTAAATCATTATGACAGTTGAACACTGCCAAGCAAGAATAATCAACACATATGCAAAATTTGTAGCAAGATTCGACCACGCTGCGCGTGGTCTCTTTTATTACTCGTAATAATAAGTGACAAAATGTGTCTAACAACGAGTTCCAAACAAAATAAAATTGTTCAAAATAACGTGACTGGGTAGCAAATAACGAGTTCACAAACAAAAAACTTAAATAACAAGTTAAGCACTTGATACAAAGCTACTACTCTGCAAGCAGTATTTATTGATAATATTTTCTCAAGTGCTCGCCATTCCAGTAGTTCCTGATCAGCTCTCCATTTAACCGTGCAAGCTTGTAGGTGCCGGGTGGCAAGACTTGCTCAACTTGATATGGTCCTTCCCAGTTTGGTCCTACCACACCAGCTGCCGGGTCTCTTACAAACACCTTCCTGAGGACCAAATCTCCGACTTGGAACTTTCGATCTCGCACTCTGGAATTGAAGTAGCGCGCCGCTTTTTGCTGGTGAGCGGCCACTCTAAGGTTTGCCTCCTCTCTTCTCTCCTCGAGGAAGTCCAATGATTCTGCTAACAACTGATGATTCTCCTCTTGGTTGTACATAGTCCTTCTATGAGATGGTGGGTCTATCTCCACAGGTAACATGGCCTCATACCCATATGCCAAAGAAAATGGTGTATGTCCAGTTGCCGTCCGAGTAGTAGTACTGTATGACCAAAGGACCTCTGGTAACTCTTCTGCCCAAGCACCCTTAGCTTGCTCCAGGCACTTTTTCAGAGTGTCCTTCAGTGTCTTGTTTACCGCTTCAACCTGCCCATTAGCTTGAGGATGGGCTACCGAGGAGAAACTTTTTGTGATGCCATGCCGAGTGCAAAAATCAGTAAATATGTCGCTGTCAAATTGGGTGCCATTGTCAGACACTATTTTCTTAGGCAGACCATAGCGACATATTATGTTCTTAACCACAAAGTCCAATACTTTCTTCGATGTGATCATGGCTAATGGTTTGGCCTCAGTCCACTTAGTAAAATAATCTACCGCGACCACTACAAACTGCACTCCTCCTTTTCCTTTGGGCAACTTCCCGATTAGATCAATACCCCACACTGCAAAAGGCCATGGACTTTGCATTTGCTTCAAGACATTTGGGGGCGCTCTGGGCACTTTAGAAAATCTTTGGAATTTGTCACACCTCCTCATGTATTCCATAGAGTCCTCGTTCATGGTAGGCCAGAAAAATCTTTGCCTCAAGATCTTTTTAGATAGACACTGCCCCCCAGCATGATCTCCACAAAACCCTTCATGCACCTCAGCCAATAAACTCTTTAACTGGTCGGGTGTTATGCACCTGAGTAGAGGTAAGGAATACCCTCTCCTATACAACACCCCATCCACCATGGTGTACCTAGCGGCTTGTCTCATAATCTTTCTTGCTTCATTACGTTCCACTGGGAGGGTCCCTTGCTCAAGGTAAGCAATGATGGGAGTCATCCAAGTGTCGGCTATCGTGATCGGCATGGCCTCTTGTTTATCGATGCTCGGCTCCGCCAAATATTCTACCGGTACTATATTTAGAGTTTCGGCATCTTTTGCACTAGCAAGCTTTGCTAGAGCATCTGCATTAGAGTTCTGTTCCCGTGGTACTAGCTTGATGGTATACTCTTCGAACTGTGCTAGCAGATCTTTGGTCTTGTTTAAGTATGCCGCCATGCGTAGGCCCCTTGCTTGGTACTCCCCCAATACTTGGTAGACCACCAACTGGGAATTGCTATTTATTTCCACCGACCGAGCACGTACATCTCTAGCCAGTCGCAAGCCTGCTAGGAGGGCCTCATACTCTGCCTCATTGTTAGAAGCATTAAATCCGAATCTCAGGGCACAATGAATTCGGTTCTTCTCTGGTGTGACTATTATAATCCCAGCTCCTGAATGATGCTCATTCGACGACCCATCAACAAACAGTTGCCAAGTAGGAATTTCTTCTTTCTGCCCAATTACACTCTCTGGCTGGTCTGGAACATCAGCGATCCCGGTACACTCAGCGATGAAATCTGCCAAAGCTTGGCCTTTAATAGCAGTCCTCGGCTAGTATTTGATTTCAAATTGGCCTAGCTCAACCGCCCATTTAAGTAGTCGACCAGATGACTTCTGCTTCTGTAAGACTTGGCGTAGAGGCTGGTCAGTAAGGACCTTAATGGGGTGTGCTTGGAAGTATGGCCTCAATTTTCGTGATGCAAGTACCAAGCAGTAAGCTAACTTCTCAATTACGGGATACTGGGACTCCGCTCCTATCAATCGCTTGCTAACATAATATACCGGGTGCTGCACTTTATCCTCCTCACGTACTAAGGCAGCACTAACAGCGTGCTCCGTGACTGCTAGGTACAGAAATAGGTCTTCTCCATCAACTGGCTTAGAAAGAACAAGAGGTTGGGCCAAATGCTCCTTTATGGCCTGGAAAGCTTGTTCACATTCTGCAGTCCACTCAAACTTCTTGCCTCCTCTAAGCAGGTTAAAAAACGGGACGCACTTGTCCGTTGATTTCGAAACGAACCTGCTTAGAGCTGCAATCTGCCCAGTCAAGCTTTGCACATTCTTTATTCTAGCTGGAGACTTCATTTCAATGAGGGCCTTGATCTTCTCTGGGTTTGCCTCTATTCCTCGGGAGTTTACAATAAACCCAAGGAATTTTCCAGAACCCACTCCAAATGAACACTTGAGGGGGTTTAACTTCATGTTATATTTCCTCAGTATTGCGAAGCACTCCTCTAATTCTTGCACGTGCCCTTCAGCTTCCTTTGACTTCACCAGCATATCGTCTACGTACACCTCCATGCTCTTGCCGATTAAGTCACGAAACATACCATTCACCAAGCGTTGATAGGTAGCCCCTGCATTCTTTAGTCCGAAGGGCATGACTCTATAGCAGTATAGCCCTATATCTGTTCGGAAGCTGGTTTGCTCTTCATCAGGAGGATGCATGCTGATCTGGTTGTACCCCGAATATGCGTCCATGAAGGACAATGTTTCATGACTAGAGGTTGCATCTACCAACTGGTCTATTCTTGGTAAAGGAAAGCAATCCTTCGGGCATGCTTTGTTTAGATCAGTAAAATATACACAAGTCCTCCACTTTCCATTGGGTTTGGGTACCAACACTGGGTTTGAAACCCATGAAGGGTAGTATGCCTCTCTGATAAACCCATTCTCCTTCAATCGCTCTACCTCCTCCTTAAGAGCCTTTGCTCGATCCTTGTCAAGCAACCTCCTCTTCTACTGCACCGCTGGATAGCTTTCATCCACGTTGAGCACGTGGCTGATCACAGTTGGTGAGATACCCACCATATCCTTGTGAGACCAGGCAAAGACTTCTTGATTCCTTCCCAAGAATTCTATCAGCTGTGCTCTCACCTCAGCTTTTAACTTCTTTTCAATCTTGACCCCACTCGTCGAGTCATTCTCATCTATAGGGACCTCCTCTAACTCCTCGGACGGTCCCACATCACTCTCATAATCCCCAAAGCGAGGATCAAAATCTCTTCCCTTGCTTTGGGCAACGCCCTATTTGGTGACTTCATCACCTGATGGGGTCTTCTGCTCTTTCAAACTAAGAGTGCTCTCCTGGCCACACTCCTCTAACATCTCTAAATCGTTCACTACTGCAAGACTCTGGTCTACATCCATCTCATCCACCTCCTCTCTCTCAACACATACAATCATGTTGTTCTCCTTGGCCCCTTTCTTCGCCTTGGCTACCGAGGCATTATAGCACTCCCTAGCCTCCCTTTAGTCTCCTTGGACACAGCCTATGCCAGCACTGGTCGGGAACTTCATGGAAAGGTGGCAGATTTAAACTACTGCATGCAAGTTGGTGAGTAGTTGTCGACCAATAATCACATTGTAGGCGGACGGGCAGTCAACAATCAAAAATTCAGTCATCACGGTCTCATGCTTGGGAGCCTCCCCCATCGTGACTGGTAACTTGATTGTCCCAGCTGGTGACAATCCTTCTCCAGTAAAACCATAAATGACTTGAGACCATGGCTTCAAGTCATTGACAGATAGTTTCATTTTCTCGAAGGAGGATTTATAGATAATGTTTATAGAGCTTCCCGTATCGACCAGACACCTCTTCACCTTCATATTAGCAATTTGGACTGTCACAACAAGAGGGTCATTGTGAGGACTCCTCACGTGTTTAGCATCTTCTTCGGTGAAAGTGAGAGACTCACTTTCATATCTTGGGTTCTTTGCTGGTCGTTCCTCCACTGTCATAACTTCGGAGGTGGATGCCGCACCCAACTCATGACGAAGGGTGCGAGCATACCTCTCCCTCGCCTTGTTGCTGTCTCCAGCAAGATGTGGTCCTCCACATATAGTATCTAGTGTGAAGTCCACAGGTTCGGGTTCCAAAGGTGGGGACCGTTGCCACTTGAACCCAGGATTATTGTTGCTCCCCTCTCCTTGGGTCTTCTCTGCTCGGTACTTTTTTAGCTTCCCCGACCGGAGGAGAAACTCTGTCTCATCTTTAAGGTGATTACACTCATTCATGTCGTGACCATAGTTTCCATGGAAACGATAGAACTTGTTCATATCCTCTTACTCATCTCCTTCTTGATTGGTGGGGGTTTCCGGTAAGGGACCTCCTGATGCCTGGCTAGATAGATCTCCGCCCGGGTTGCCAAAAGAGTGGTGTAGTTGGTGAATCGAGGTTCATACTTCGTTGGCTTGTCGTTTAATCCCGACTTAGCCTTTTTTTCATTGCGGCGGTCAGACCCGTTATTCCCACGTTTCTTACCACCACCTTGATCATTTCCGCCATCCTTGGGGGTATCACCTGATTCACTCGGTTTATTCAACCCATTCTCTCCCTTCTCAATAGCATCATCCAACTTCATGTACTTGTCCGCCCGGTCTAAAAACTGTTGTAAAGTTGAAATTGGATGGCGATGGATGCTGTCCCACAAAGGACTTCGATAGATAATACCAGAAGAGATCCCCACCATCTTCCCCTCATCTCCAACCATGGTAGCTCGATTAGCTTTTCTCATGAACCTTTGAATGTAGTTCTTGAGAGACTCATCCTTACCCTGCCTAATATCCACCAAGTGGTTGGCATAAACAGGAGGGGTTCGGGCAGTACTAAACTGCCTGCAAAACTCCTTCCTAAAGCTCTCCCAAGAGGTGATGGAGTCTGGTTTGAACTTCCAGTACCACTCCTGGGCAGTATCTGACAACGTGGTGGGGAAGAATCTGCAGCGGTAGTCATCACTCACCCCGAGCAGCTCCATCTGATCTTCAAACTTCCCAACGTGTCTCACCGAGTCTGCATTTTCTGTATAAACTGGCAGTACCGGTGCTTTGTATTTCTTTGGTGGTTTAGCGGCTCTAATTCGAGCACAGAAAGGACTACCACTCCTGTGGTCTACCAGATCAATAGTTGGTTGTTTTGACAAACTCTGGACTGCCGCTGTCAAAGCATCAAGCTGGGCTTGGATGCCTGGGGCCACTGCTGGGGACTCACTTTCGGGACCGCCTGGTCGGGCACTCCTATCCGGCAAACCATTATCGAGTATTTCTACTCGACTGGTAGGACGGATTGGCTCTTGCCCTTCGATTGGGCCGGTCATCCTTCTATCATCAATGATGTCCCTCAGGTCCTTCTGAGCAGTGTTCTTTCCCAACCGGTCGAACAACGTACTCCGAGTCTTCTCGGAAGGACTGCTGGGTGGAGCGTGCTCCTTGCCATTGCGCTGGTTGGGATGACGTGGTGGCTTTCCTATTTGAACTGGTCGATCCTCTCCTCCTCGTTGGTTATTATTCTTCTCCTTCGACTGGTCGTTGCAATGACTGTGAGCTTCATCACGCCCATGCCCATCCTTGAAGTGGGAAGTCTCATTTCCACGAGGAGCTCTATTGTGCTCCTGCTCACAAGGTGTTTTCTTATTGCCTGACTTATGACTCCCTGACCTGGAGGTCTCCGATCAGTGGCTCTTTGAGGGGGTCTTAGAGTTCCCCCTTTTAGTCGAGGCAGTGCGTGATCGGACTCCATCCTCCTCATGACCAGGTGGGTTATTACCACCCCTGCCTGGTCTATCAGTTTTCTTACGACCAGCTTCTGTGGTCCTTGCCTCTGGGGTGGGTGCCAGAGTCTCAGGTAAGGTTCTACGGAATGTCAGTTTGGGTTTCGTTAGGAATACTCAAGTAGAGCTACAAGAAGAAAGGGCAGGTATGAGAAGATTTGATCTGAAGCCACAAAGAAGCTAATGAAGAACGTCTGAAGAATAGAAAGCACAACAAGACTGGTAAGCGCGTCATCTACTGCATAAGCACCTCCGAAGACAACTACATCAGAGATGAGGAGAACAGTAAAACTCGAGGTTAGACGGACTGAGTGGTGCCAAATCAGAAAGAAATTCAGAAGATAAGGTAAGGTTGTTTAGTATCTGGTAATGCTGGAATATGTGTGTGTTTTGATTAAGTAAAGAGTGATTACATAAAGGACCTGATCTATGGTAGGGTTATGGAAATGTGGGAGTGCATCACGATTGGGCACGCCCAGGAAATAAATTGACGCGAGAATGGATCGAGCCTTGCGGGAGACGAAAGAATGAACCTGGTTGATACACTTGGAACATTAAGTCGACTGTTGTGCATGGCATAAGGTACTTGAGTGTTGGGTATTAGTAAGAAGGTTAACGTTGAGACCCAGATGTGGGGAAAGGTAACAGATGGGTGATCGGTGTCTGAAATCCTCGATTGAGCGAGGGGAGATATGTTTGGAGGCGGAACTCCTAACTGTGAGGCGTGTGTCAGTCTGGGAATAACGCCATAGATTGTAATAGAATGGACAAGACAACGACTGAGATTGGCATAACGTTAGTAGGTAATGATTAGCTGGTGAGTGTCATTGATCTATGGAATTCAAAGTGTTGGCTTGAGTTGAAACAGGGAAGGACCCTGTCATGGTGGTACAAGTAGGATACCAGGATTGAGTGAAGGATCCAGTTAGGTTTTGGTTTTGAATGAGGGTTCTGAATGGACATCATTCCACCTCCTAGGGTACGCGGTGCCGGGAGGGTTGAGCGGGTGACAGAATCTGGTGTTTTCCTTTGGACCCTGAGGGGTTAGGTGATGTGGTGGTGTGTCGTGGAAATAGACCACAATAGACCTTGAGTAAGGTGTTTGGACATGAAAAGTTCTAACTCAGTTGATGGAGTTAATGTAGTTGGGTTAAGTGAACTGGTTTCAGGATAGAACGTCGATGATACTGAATTGAGACCCTATAGTATTTTAAATTTTGGAATGGATTTAGAGAACAAAAAGAACAGAGTGGGAATCTGGGATTATCAGTTGATTGCAAGTGAAGTGGCAGTCTGAAAGCTTATCGGATATCTTAAAGAATTAAGCGCTGAGTAGGCGAATACTTGAGGTATTAAGGGAAGTGTAATCCCTGTTGAGTTGGTCGTAGTGGAAAATGCTGGCGTCTTGTTAAAGTAACACGACATAGGACATGGTAAGAGGCGAAGGATAGTGAATACTACGGTTTGGCTTTAGTTCAGAGACAAAGCCAAAGTGGTCGTTGAAACTTCTTAAGGCAGGGGTGTCTGCCTATTTGAAAGAATAAAGAGCTGGTAAATTGATAAGTTTTGAGGAAATAAAGTTCCGGGAAGAAAGAGTTGCGTCTCTGCGTAATAACAGACAAGGATCTGTAAGGTGTTCAGAGAAAGAAGGGAGACTTCTGACTCTTGATTCAACATAAAATTCCGAAGTTGTGCTAAGGGTTAGGCCAGCGGGGCCTACAAACTGATCCCACCCAGTAGAGGTGATGACTTTTGAGTATTTCTGGAATCAGGAATAAGGCAATGAATTGGTCATTGTAATCTAGGCAGACCCTAGGCTTCGGCAGGGTTGCGGTGTTAGCAAGAAGCTATCGAGAACTTGGCTATTAGACAAAATCTTGAGGGGCAAGATTCTTACTCTTGTGAGAGTGTCATTGGAAAGTAAAGTAAAGGCGGTGGGCCTTGGAAATTATGGTCAGAGTTGCAGTTTACTGACTGATGTGTTGGATAAATTTCGAGGACGAAATTCTTATGAGGAGGGGATAGTTGTAACGACCCAATTTCGCTAATAAGGCTTAAGGGCCTTGATTA